>NW_015378343.1:0-41801 GCF_001204775.2 Aspergillus nomiae NRRL 13137
TCTGGACTGATCCTTCCTTCGCCCTGCTGATGGTGTCTGCGTGCTGCTCCAAGACATAGCGCAGGTACGCCGTGCCTATATTCCACGTTCCGCCGACGTTAACTGCCATCACTTTGTTGAAGTTCTCCACTGGTTCGAGGATGCTGGAGGGGAGCAGAATGCCTGCACAGTTGACTAGGCCGCTGATCACTGGGGATTGTTGTATGATTGATTGGAAAGTTTGTGTCACTTTTTCGTGCGAGCTGATGTCGATATTGGGATGGAAGTGAAGTCGCTCGGAGTCGATAGTCGGCATCTGTCCGGCTTTGTCAATGGCGTGAACTGTGGCTGATAGCCCCAGGAGCTTTTTGACGACAGCGAGGCCCATTCCCGATGAGCCGCCGGTCACTATATAAGTTCGGCCGGCGTGCATTTTATTGTTTTGTGTTCGTGTGCGGGGTCTGGAGGCGTAATAGCATTCCACCGTAGAAATCAGCGAAAGGCAAAATAGTGATAAAAGTTAAGCAGCTGTTTGTGTTTATCTACGGGGAAGGATGAGAAAAGCTTCGATAGAGCTTATTTCAGCGAAAGGCTTGCTATTAGAAACGTGACTGTGAAAAGTGCCATGGGGCGACTGGCCCCTTGCAGTATAATGTAGGGATGGAATCCCGGGACGTACTTTTAAATATCTTGAAAAATGATTTAAAATTCACAACGCCGTAATTCAGTGGATCTTCTATTTCTGACGTTCTGTACGTCACAACAGGGTTATCATACTGAAAGGATTACCGCAAGACATCTGCAGCGGTCGGATATTGGGTTCCGTTAACGTGCTTTGCCTTATACAAATTCCACAAGTGAACAGGGACGGGGAGTGTTGATTTACAATAATACAAAGTCATTGTACTGCTACCTACATTGACCGAGAGTCAGAATGACACCACTAAAAGATACATGATTCCACGTCATTCAGTACAAGCCTCGACGGAACTATTAATTACCACTTTCTTATCCAACGATCATGCAGTGTTGATATTCGGTCATGTATGGTTGTTAATACCATACACGAGTTAATTATCTTCCAAAGCCTTCAGCTTTTCTTGCAACGCAGCATTCGCCCTCCTGTTATCCTTGGATATGTCAATGCCAATTAGTGTAATAGCAGCTGCCCATACTGCATAACTGAAGGTATCACAACTGTAGATATCTTCGTCACCACGCATATGGAGCCGTCACATTCGGAAGCTCCTGCTAGGAACTTTGCGAAGCAGATAAATGCCACCAAGGATACGAAAGACACAAGCCAATGGATGGTAAATTTGCATGCCTTGGTCAGACTTAGCTGGCGCTCAGTACGGTCCTTGTGAGCTAGGATATCGGCCGTACCTTGCGAAGGGGAGAGGGAGCTATAAGCCATATAAGCGACGGCTACGAGGGAGATGCATGAGGAAAACATCGCAATGGATACTTCCCGCGGAACATGGTCGAATGCGGTAAAGTAGGAATGGGCAACTTTAGTAATGGTCAGACTAGCAATCATCACAGATCTAGTAGTGCAGTAGCTTCCCGTCACACAAGAGTGCGAATGTAGCGACAGCGTATACGGTTTGCGACACTCTCAAAGAGAAGAATACACCGGGGGGGAACATGACAGTATGGGAGTAGGAGCTATACTTGGTAGTATTTTAAGGAAGATATGTAGGACACATTCAGACCTTATCATACTGGAAAGGGGAGCATTTACTCTCACATATAACACGGGATGATGAGGCCTCTTTTGGATAAAAGGCCTGTGTGTGATGTTGCTGTATGTAAAACACAGTTTAATCAACGTGATAATGATCTTGATAGCCGATGCTTTCAATACAGTGTGATGTTGCGTGCAATTCTACCGTCCGCGCCTTGGAGCAGAAGAAGTACCTTGAGAAATGCGTAAGTGCCACCGATGCTCCTTTGTTGGTTTTCACTGTGCTAACTGGATTCGGTCATCACAGAAGGCCAAGCGTGACAACTAGGCTTCGGGATACAAATATGTGGCTTTAGGCCTCTGGAAACTCCATGTACTTTAGAACTTGTTACAACAGACAGGGTAGTTATGCTTGTAGGGGAAGGTTTCGCACTTGACGAATCTTGGTTGTATTCATGCTGTCTGCAAGTACGCTTTGAACAGCATGTAATATCAGTCTTTGGTAGTATATTCTCTCTAGGAGCTCCAATAAATGTCCTCTTGTTGTTATAGAAAGGTTTAGAAAGATAAATTAGTCCCAACGTGCGATACTGGAATTGGTTCAAAAGGTCAATGTCAGATGAATGATATGTAATTATTAATGCCCAATGGCCAGTAGGTCAATTCAATGAAAATACTAAGTACATTATAGAAAAGGTACCAGGGAGAAGAAGAGATGTAGGCGATAAGAGTCACGCGAGCTGCTCTAATGCAAGCACCCAAGTCTCTTGTAAGCCAGACCATTTGTCTATAGAGAAGTTGTATCTATTCAGTCTAGAATTGCATTGTCATTCATACTATAATACCTTTTAACCTCAAAGTATCTCCAGCATCACTTGGCGATTATCACGGACCAAAGTAGGCTCATGGGCTAAATATATATCGGTTGCCGTTGATTGAGGTCAAGTTTGGAGACTCCTCGTGGCCTTTCTATCCTTGGCGCTAAAAGACACTTTAAGAGAACATCAGAGAATGCCGATTACTTTGGCAATCATAATGCTACTGTGAAGGACCGCTACAAGGCTCTACTGAGAGCATATGCCTTAGTTACAAGTTTGGTTGCTGACGGATATAGAAGGGTCCGGAAAAAGGGTGGAGACCTCCACAGGTGCGGATAGTCTGTCTTTGCCATACATTGAACTGCAGGAGTCTCCGAGTGAAGTGAGTGTATAGGCCGAATCCGGTTTGATTTTATTCAAAGGTGTAATAATAATAATATAATAGTGACCGCTGAAGACTAGAGAAACGGTTCCTTTAGTTGTGAGATATATAGTGTGGATCGGCCTGTCAAAAACCCGACCCGCAGCCATGTTCTATAAATACTACTGGTATCAACGCTAAAAAAGAGAAAGGGGCAGACTGAACAAAATCAATCCTTACTGAACACGTGAGAAACAAGATGATATATACTCTGGGCCAAGATGGCTATCTTGAGGCTGATTCTTAGTAAAGACAATCGTAAACAACCGGAAAAGAGGAAAAGTGAGGGAGGAAAAACATCCCACATGGGTGATACAATCCCAGTCGTCCTGCAACCACTTGGTCGATTCTCATCGTCGCTGACTGCCACGTGTCACGTCTCAGTGGGGTTTGTATGCAGGATGCTCGTCTTTCCAGGCAAACACATTCTTTCAATTATATTATGCCCCACTATAGTAGCAGCCAAGCGCCGCATCACCCCTCGTCGTTACCCCTCCATCTGAAGCGCAGGCTGGAATATAAATTCCTCCAACCCTGATTTTCTCACTCAAACCATTACACTCTCACTAAATATCTCTGAAAACCATTAAAATCACCATGTCTTTCCACGAATCCTGCGAGCTTATCCGGATTGAAGTCCGCGACGATGGCACCTGGCTTCTCGCCGCTGCTGGAACCGTGAATGAAGGGGAACATATTCCCGCGGAGCTCAGGCTCGACGATAGGATCGGCAACAGCGACGGTAGGTTTCATATATATAGTCCAATCATATTGATTTTTCGGGGATCATGCTAACACCCAGACCTTCAATGCATCAGGATGGTTCGCCTACCCGGGTGAGAATTTCTCAGAAACCGCCCACGAGATCGAGATCGACTTCCGTGAAGATGGTCCTTGGTTGACCGCCGTTCTGGCCGAGCAAGATCAGGAAGACAGAGAGCGCCAGGGCATCAACTTGGCTCAGCATATTGGAAACAATAATGGCGAGCTTGTGTGGGTTTGAGTTGGCATTTGCATTCTTATCCTGATTCTGCTTGTGGATGTGGATGTGTTATGTATTTTGATTTGCAGGATCAGAAACAGTCATGTAGCGGAAGGATATTTGCCGTTCTCTCTACAATTCCAATGAAACATCCTAGAATGTAAATACCCAGGTCTATTGAGACCTTCTTAAAAGGAATCTAACAGGGGGCACGTCGCTATGATAATAACATTGAAGATCACATGATGAGTACCAGTCTTTCCGCCTGCTGATGTTCAGGAACCAAGGCCGCCTTGCGACCAATAGGAGTCGGGGTCATCGCCACCGCCGTACCCCACTTCAATGTTTGTATCGGCAGAATCGAGGCGCAAATGGCGTTTTCTGTCATGTTCTCGGGATTAATTCCCCCTCCTATCTTGCGAATTTGCTCAATAACAGCCAGAATGCCCCTCATCACAGACTTTCCCCTCCCCACATCCCCAAAGCACCTTGAGCTGCCCGAGGGCACCGACGCCAAGGCGTTTATCGTGTTTGTGACTTCCGATGACCCTGTAACCGGTCAATCCTGGTGCCCGGATGTCCGTGCCGCCTGGCCAGTTCTTGAAGCCACGTTCTCCGGCCCGAACACACCGGCCCTGAGAGTGGTTGAGGTTGGACAGAAGCCAGAGTAATTTTCAGCTTGCGATTTACACGATTATCCATGGTACTGACGTGGTTATAGATGGAAGGATCTACAGAATATCTATCGGACTAACTGGAAGATCCCTTGTATCCCGGCTTTAGTGCGATACGAACGCGTCAATGGCGAGACTGTCGAGACTGGCAAGCTGGTCGAAGGAGAGATTCTGGACAAGGAGAAGCTGGGAAACCTTATCGGAGCGACGCTTTAGTGTTGCGTTTGATGTGTATACGAAACATTTCATATTGAGAGCCAATGCCACAAATACCAATAAACAACTTTCTGTTTTTAAACCAAGAGGGATTTTGGCCAAGGAAAGACAACATCGGTAACCGGGGATCCATCAAAAAAGAACAACCCGTTAATCCAGCGTTTGATAATCAGCCGTCTGGGGCCGTTTCTTGGCGAACTCAGCAACTCAACCTCTAAAGAGACATGCTTTTCGATGTCGTCTGGACTCATCTCAGCCGAACGTACTGCGGTGAAAATATACGCTTGTCCTTCTGCCCACTGATGACCTGCCTCTCTGGCAAAAACTCCACGGTACGGATTGTTACCAAAGCCGCCATCTTGCGAGATTAACGAGCCCAGCCGAAGACGATCTGAGTGTCGGTCATCCATTGCCTTGACAATTTCCTCTGCCATGAGATACTTGTAGTCTTTGGAAAATGCGATGCCCTTGCCGCACTTTTTGTCTTTCTCGAGGTATTCATCGATAGCGCTTGCAATACATTCATAGCGACGTCCACAAGCCCCCGATTCTAAATGTCTAGCGAGCTGCCGCAGACGCATTCTTCGGTAGCTGTTCAATCCATAACCCTGGCCTCGACGTGGTTCCCCCGTTGTCCTAGGGCCGCTGACTATCTTGCCCAAGCGCCAGAGGTGGCCAGACGTTAGAATACCTTCTTCCGATAAGTAGACCTCAGGGAAACGACAATTTTTGATGAAGGTAAGCTTTTGATTAACATCAGGTATCTGAAAGTTGTGAAGAGACCGGTCCGTCAAGTACTCGAATATAGTACTTCGAACTGCGTCTCGAGGGTTATCAGGGCCATTCATGAGAATTTCCCCGTTCAGTATGAATAAGGCCAGCATCGCAATGCTCAAACTGCAATTTTCTTGGTCCATCCTTTTGGTATTCAATCGAACAGAGTAGCCTAAGCAGTTGGCAATCACTGCCAGACGATCCGACTCACATGTGATCATTCGCTTTCCGACATTTGAGAATATTAGTGGAGACATGGACCGCCTTACTGTGGGTTGTCCATCGTTACCACGCTCTAGAAGCTGGACATTGTATTTTGCCGCGCGGTCTAGGATTCCCTCGCACCTGGTTTTGTATCGTCGATCCTGTCCATAATCCATGCAAAATTCGGTCGCTTGAGAGCGAAAGTCGCTGATGTGATGCAAAGTTCTCCATCCAAATCCCCAAATATTTCACAGTGTTTCCTTTTACAGTCCTGCAAGGCGGAAGAATATGGAATCAAAAGGCACATTCTCACTGACGAGCAATAGTCTTCCTGGAAAGTCCACGCTCTTTCCCACCATGGATCTGACGTGATATAATCCAAAAGGTTGAGAATTCTAGTGACCCGACCTTTCTCTCGCTTCCTCGGCGGGCTTTCTCTCTTAAGGAGATATACCAAGTCTTCTAGATGATCTTCTGATTGGATCCGCACCGACAGCAACGCCACTGGAAAGGCACTCTTTGCGTACACATGCTCCATGGATTGAATCGCACGCTGCTTTTTCGCTTCGTTCTTTTGGTCAATGCATTCCTGATCGATCCAGAAGCCCCAGACACATGTCTCCGTATCTTTGAGGTAATTGACATATGCGATAACCCTATCAAACACCTGATCTCGGACTTGACTTGCACGCGGGTATCTCGTGTCCAGAGATTCTACCAGATAAGATCCACGGGAGGATAGCTGGCTCGAAAGGGGTTTCCAGGTATAAGATACAGCGACATAGTTCCTCTGGTCGTGTGCATTGACATGTGCTCTCCGGAGCCTTGTCTTTTTATCATTGTCACATACTATTTCACCATTCCAGCGCCGCTTACGGCGTTGGGAAGAGGAGCCGAGGTAAATAATCTCCAAGTTCTCGATCCAATCCGAAGTCCGTTCGTCAAATATCCCGTGCTCTTGAAGGTCAAGTAATGTGGATACGATGGATGACGAAGTTCGCCTTCGGATGTTTCCAAGAGTGCTGAAGGTGTCTGCTTGCATTTTTGCGAATAGGCCGTAGCATTTTGCGGAGTTTCAGAGCAACTGATGTTCTTATATGGTGGATTCTTGGACTGCAGTACGAGGCGAGGCTGAAATCCAAGGCTCGCACCTGGCTGATTCTCAGAGGCTCGGACTCTCGGATGATATGCATCTCGGCCTATTCATCACAGACTAATGCATCACGGTCAACCACCACCAATAGGCACTTCGTACTAGCCCAGGAAGGAGGAGTAACACGGATGCTCGCTACATCTAATTGGTAACTGACAGCCACTCGGTACCTAAAGTACTGCGCCGGATTTGACGCCGATCGCTTCACCTCGCCGATGTAGAAGTAAATCCTTTGACCATACACTTAGAGAGGTAAAAGTCTCACGCGTTCCCGTAAGAGGAAACAAATCTCGACAACACGCCATTTAAGGAGGTCTATATACCTGCCATCTTACCACGGTAGCTTGACGGCTCCCCTCACTTGTTACCAATGAGAGTGATGTATTAATTGCCGCCCGCGTAGGCTGTAGCTTGCGAGTGCGTGGAACGTGTAAATTATAAGTCAAGTGATATTGGGGAGTTTGCCCTTTCTCCGTTGCCAGATGTGATGGACAGCCTTTTGACTTATACATAAATCAACACGAAGATGAATACCTTCCTAAATCACGACGATAAACAACGAAGCAGTGTTGTATATCTGAAGGCTCCTGTGGATACTCGCATGTAACAACAATACAACCATCGGATCGTTAATCCACTTTAAGAATCCTCAGTGCATTTCCAGTACTAGGCTAAACGTGATATTTACATGAGGCTGCACATGAGATGGATACAAATGAAACGTATACTTCTATACAAGACAGACGTCGTTGGAAGATGTTGATTAGCATACTCCGTAACACAAAACTCGATTCCCCTCGGAGCTACAATAAGAGACACCATATGAAATTGAATAAAATACGTATCTAGTTTTCACTTTGCCACGATATTCAAGCTCCAGAGGTGGCCACCTATTTGTCCTTGTCAGGTGACCCGTATTTGGTGCTGAAATATTAGGGTTATAGATCATTGGGGTTGAACCATGGTTCCGACCCAAACCAACATAGCTCACATCCAACTATGCATTGTTTGAGCTTGCCTTCTGAAGTTTGAATGTAGGGAACGGCGCCTATTATTAATACGATGTACGCGTCATGATTATTTAACACGGTAAATTGTTGATAGGTTATTAGTCGATAGACCCGGCCTTCTGGGTCAGCTATGCATATATCAAATGCGGGTGACCATCAAGTCATAGCTCCTTCATCTTCTCCAAGCTACGAGCGACTCTAAGCATACTGTTAATGTAAGTTTTCTTTCCATGATCCCTGCATCCATTCCTTTAGGAAGGGAATCAATATTCGAATTATGCAAACTAATGTTCACTCATTCTTACGAGCTCAGAGCTACGGAAAAACCACCGCAGTGAAGGAACCGCCACAGATCCAGGAATAACACCAACAACAGCATATTATCCTTTCTTCCCTACTATCTCCGGAGCCTATCAAGCAAGTCAAGCAACCAATTTACCAACCAAAATGGAAGCAAAGAAGAATCTCCTGTGCGCCCAATTAGAGGGTCGTGAATCGCCCGCCCCCGAAAGTCAGACCGCCGAACAGCAAGAGCCTTTCTGCTGGGGTAGAATGTCTCGCACATTGCAACAGCAGCGAGAGACCCAGACTGAGGGTAGCGTTGACAAAGTCAAGGCCTTTGTATTGGAAAGCAACCCTATTCATCCACTGGAGGGGCCTCTGATGAGACAATATGCGGGCGATAAATTGAGGCGTATGTCGTCGGATTAACGTCGTCCCTTGGTGGTGTTTAGGTAATCTTTCATTTTACCAAAGGGGCTGGCTGCTTTTGATTTTTCGTCAGACGATACTTGTGTGAATGAACGTAGTGGGTGGAAAATATTAATTACACGTCATGGCTCAAAATAATGAATGTATTGGGAAACTGCTCTACCATCTGCTGAGGGGACGGGCGAAAAATACTGCTGCCGTGACTGTTATGGCCAGTCAATGACCAATTTCAATGCTGTATTTGACTAGGACTGTTGACTGGATGCATCAAAGCATTATCATATTCTGAAATGAAGCCTGTATAATGATATACGTACAATCTGGGGACCATGTACCGAAGCTACCAACAATCTTGACTTCTATGATACTAGAGCTTTCCAAAAACGGGCTTTTTCTTCGATACCATGGACGAAATAGCAACTGGAACATCCCTGGTTTGAACCGCCGCGACGTTGTAAGCTAGCTGGTATTGAAGTCCTAAATTGAACAACTTAGTAACCTGTCTCAATGTAAAGGCGGAAGTAGATATGAAAGTACCTTCTGGGACAGTGCGGTCTCGACTGTAATCAAGGAAGTGCTTGATCGTCTGAACCGCAACTGGGCTTTTCTCACTGAGATTCCTCGCAACTCTAAATGCTTCCTGCATGACATCCTTCTTCGTTGGGAGAACGCGACTCACAAACCCAACTCGAAGCGCCTCATCTGCATCGAAGTTTCGGCCGGACATCGCCACATCCTTGACCCAGGTGTATGACCCGACGACCTTGGGTAGTCGTGCCAGAATCCCAATGTCAGAGGCAATGCCGATATCAACCTCCTTGACACAGAAGACCGTGTCTTTCGAACAGATCCGCATGTCCGTCGCCGAACAGACGTCCATGGCCATTCCTAATGCATAGCCATGCATCGCACAGATAACCGCTGGCTCTTGTCAGCGCTCGTCTAGAGCAAGTGAAATCGAGCTAGCTCATATAAAGAGACAAGGGGCTCCTTACGCTTCTCACACTTCTCAATACTCGAGATACACTCCTGGAACTCAACCCCAAATCTCCGAAGCTGAGTGACTGCACGTCTCCCTGGGTCGACGCCCTCGCCCGGCCCAACCATAAACGGTGAATCTTGGCCGGAAACCCATTTCAGATCAATGCCAACTGAGAACCCCTTCTCGCCTGATCCGGAGAAAACAATCGCACGAACAGATGGGTCTGTGGAGAGATGGTCGAAGACGGTTCGCATCTCGCGCCATCCACTGCGATATTTCAGTTTCCGGTATGGGGATTAAGGTGACATCGTTTGCTTACTCTTCCAAAAAGGCGTTCACTTGGCCCGGGCGATTGATTTCAACATGGGCGATCCATGGTTCTGGAATAGTGACCCGGAAATATTTATAGTCTTGGTTCGACATTGTTGGGAGTGGAATATACAGGGTAATGTCTGTGGGGTGGTGAGGGTGTTATATACTAAGTTGATTCAATACTTATTAGCTTGTGTTGATTTACCCAAGTAGGCGAATCAAGACGGCTTTCTCGGTTGGTGGTATGATGTACCGGCTGATGGTATGTAGGGAACATATGAAGCGGTCATGATTACTTCGATCGGAGAAGTGATGCGCCGTCCGCAGCGGGATTCCCCCACAAAACTCCACTCCAGCAGGGTTAAGACACTAGAGTACGGGGTAGTTTATGATAAAGTCACATCTGGCACTCTTAATTCTTGAACATATATCTTGGCTGTATCCTGAACCTCGGCTGTTAGCTGGACGCTGGTTGTTCCGTCGTGCCGGTTGTTTATTAATCATAATCATCCAGCCCGGAACAATGCCAGACCATACTAATCTTACCTCCGAGGCAGCGCGATCACGTCTCCCCACGTTGGAGCCAGGTTTGGATATCTGTTGTTGTATAGAAGAGCGTTGCGTGTGTTTTATGTTGGACTATATATATGTCAATGAACAGACACCTTCTTAAGTTCCCATTTTTCATTTGCGAGGCATTGTATATCGTCATATAACAGACTATATATTCCATATCTGAGATACATGATCCAATTCTCTTTGTCGCTGAAGAAACTATACTACATTCTATATTCATCCTAAGTTAAGGACAGAATGCCTTTCAACACAGCACTCACCAGAGCCCTGGGAATCCAGAGTAGGACATTCAATATCACCGATTCCATACAACCAGAAGCTAACAACGCCAGTCCCCGTCGTGCAAGGAGGGATGCACTGGGTAGGCTACGCCGAACTCGCCGCCGCAGTCAGCAACGCAGGCGGACTTGGCCTAGTCAGTAAAACCGTCTATCCACAATGACCAACATCCCAGACTAACATAGCACTACATGTCACTGCCCTCACCCAACCAACCCCGGATGACCTGCGCAAGGAAATCCGGAAATGTCGATCGCTGACCAACAAGCCTTTCGGCGTGAACATCACTCTGCTGCCCTCGCTTATGCCCCCGGACTACGGCGCCTACGTGCAGGCCATCATCGACGAAGGGGTCAAAATCGTCGAAACGGCAGGCAATAACCCCGGGCTGGTGATTAAACCGCTCAAGGAGGCTAATATCATCGTGATACATAAATGCACGACCATCCGACATGCGAAGAACGCTGTCAAACTCGGCGCGGATTTCTTGTCGATTGATGGGTTTGAATGCGGTGGCCATGTTGGAGAGGATGATCTTACCAATTTCATCCTCCTTAGTCGGGCGCGCCAGGCGCTGGGCGTGCCCTTCATTGCGTCTGGGGGATTCGCGGACGGACATGGTCTGGCTGCTGCGTTGGCGCTGGGCGCGGAGGGTATCAACATGGGGACGCGGTTTATGTGTACAGTGGAAGCTCCTATTCATATCAAGGTGAAGGAGGCGATCGTGGCCGCGCAGGAGACGGATACGGCGTTGGTGATGAGGCGGTGGAAGAATACGACGCGCTTGTATGCGAATAAGGTGGCGAAGGAGGCCCTGAAGGTAGAAACGGAGAGCACGACCGGGAAGTTTGAAGAGATTGCGCCGCTTGTGAGTGGGAAGCGTGGACAGCAGGTGTTCATCCAGGGGGATGTGGACTCTGGGGTAAGTTCTTACATATACCCAGCTGTGGGATATCCGAGCTAACTATTGCTTAGGTATGGACTGCCGGTCAGGTCATTGGATTGATCCACGACATACCTACGTGCGCTGATCTCTTGGTGCGCATTGAGCGGGAGGCCCTGGCTTCCATGAAGAGGACTGGATCAATGTGGGTTGATGAGTCCTATACCAGTAGACTTTAGAATACTCCTGGGGTATATGGTACTTTCTAGGTATTATCGCATGAATAGATCTGCTGCAGAAGAAGCGGTCTGAAGTGACTCCGGCCAACATGGCCAGTATGTGATATTTTAATTTTCGGTAGCATCTAACTTTGCGTGCCATTCCATGCAAAAGCTCAGCTTGATATAACACCGGGAAGGTAGTGTTGGTTTTCAAATCCTGAGACTAATGCTGGCTAGACAATGCAGTGCCCGAGTCTACCGATAGAGGAAATACCTAGATCTCAAGCTCCTGGATATAATCCAACGGCCGCGATGTGATGACAGTCATTTTGCGACCATGTTGCCAAAAATAACTAAAAAAACAAAAAGGCTCAGGTGAAAACATCGGCCTGGCTCTGAAGCCCCAAAAAGGTTTCTTTATCATGCCCAGGAATCACCTGTCCCTTAGTAATCCGTTGGAGCTGCTTAAGACGCTGTGTACTCCTGAACCACGATGGGTGGTCTCGAGCCAACCAGCCCTGAGGGATCCCATCCCGCCACTGTTGCAAAGTCAGTAGGGCACCAACGAATCAAGTAGGTATAACTCACATTTTCAATGACATGGCAATGGTCACTAATGAAAAAGAACGTTCCCGTGTTGAGCATGTTAATCTGCATGCCAATGAGACCATCTGTATGACCAGGAAGGTGATGCAGGGTGATGCCCTGACAGAAGTCCATCGTCTGATCATTGAACGTCTTCCAGTTCCTATATCTCATCAGCCTGACACCACATCAATCAGCCAGAAAAGAGCCATACAGGGACAACTTAAGATAATGTTCCAAATAAACCCCAACATCCGCACCGGTAGCAACCGACCAAAACGCATTCGTCAGTTCCTTCTCATGCACCCAGATCTCGACATCCGTGCGATGCAAAAACTCATCCAGCCCGCCCGCATGGTCCAGATGCAGATGCCCAATGATAATCTTCTTGATATCTTCCAGCTTATGTCCGGTCGCCTCAACGGCGGCGCGCAGCTCATGTCGAGGCTCGTACTTCACGCGAGTAAAGATATCGGCGATCACCGGGCCCCACACCGTTGGGTAATCCTTCCCGCTCCCGGTTTCCCAGAGGATCAGACCCTCGTGCGGGTGGTCGATCAATATGCAGTACATGGGCATTTCGCATCGCTCGTTGACGAAGGAGCCGTTCTCTGTGGACTTCTTGCTTGTGTTGCCGCCTCTGATTACGAAGCCTTTGTCGCATTCCAGCCATCCTACTTCCAGAACGTGAAACTTTGTGCCTGGAGGACAGACGTTGGAAATGGCGTTGGGGACGGCGCCTTGGTCGAGCTGGGCTTGGATTCCGGACATTTTGGCGTCAGTGTCAGTCTTCTATGGGGTATTCTCGTTTTATTTCACATGTATGGTCAGGGAAAAGAACAACGCGTGCATGGGATTGAAGGAGACAAGGATGTTATATGCAGCGTCTAGGATCTCTACATGTATTCCAAATTGAGACATCCCTGCAGGTCTGTGTGATGAGCAAATCAGGGAAGGAAGCCGATCTGCGGGGAAGTATGTGGAGCATTATACATATACGATGGTGACAGCCTCTAGCTCTTCCGGTGGGGACGTATAAAGAGTATAGTATGCCTGTTGTTGGCAATTCCGCTGGTCCGATTGGCCCTGCGCCAGAACAAAAGACGCAGCTAACGCAAATAGTTTGCATCTGTTCGGCGCCTCCCTGTCCCAGCATTCCCGATTGATTGGTCGTATAGGGCGAGTACGCACCATGAATGGCCTGTACGAAGTGACATGCTACATTGATCCACATCCTATACAGCCAACTAGACATTTATTGGCTAAGGACCTCCTCATTGAGGGTGACTGGTGGACCCTTTGCCTGACAAGTGCATCATACGATGGGCCTGATAGTGCCAGAACAGCAATCTGAACATCTGCTACAAGGATTGATGATATCTAGCTAGGGAAAGCCTTACCCGCAGCTCGGGCCAGAGTCTTGGCACGTCACTTCTAAGTGTTCACGTCTTATTGGTTTCGTTTTTAATATCCATGACCATCTGCGGCTTTAGGACGCTTAATAGTATGCTAGCGTGTGTTCAGGCCAGTTCCCTGGTTTTAATGAACGGGGCGTCTATATGTTTCAGTACACTAAACCCTAACAAGGGTGATGTCACTAATCTGTGGATTTACGGTGGAGTCAGTAGCGCTGCTTACCCCAATTTGGGGTCTCCAATTCCTCGGATTCTTCTTCTCTATGACTGCCTCAGACTGGCCACAATTGATTTTAGCCATCCGTATTAACTTTTTTTGCGAATCAAAAAACATTAGCTTTCGATCAAGTTGAACGAGTTTCGCGAGATCCAGTTACACATCATGCCTCGTCTGATACGTTATTGGAATTGCCATACGACTTTTACTTGGTGGTTTACGGATCAACAACGCCTAAGCAATGTCATCATATTCATTTGGTCTTTGGATCTGATGTGGTCGTTCTGATGTTGCAGGCGAGACTGGTTGTCTAACGAGATTTCAGGTATTTGGGTGTGGTATATTCCATATGCTTCCTGGAGACGAAGAGATATCCAACTTATCAATATATGTTGGCTCAGATCCGTATCGCGATGGAAAAACATCAGCACTCCTAGCCCTGGGGTTGTTTGCTGTTCATAGAGGGTTTCGCGACCCGATAACTCCGCACCGCAGCTACTATCAATGATTTAGCTTAGCGTCAGTCAAAAATGAAACGAAGTAATACATACGTTAGCCTTTGAGGACGAGTAAGTATCATGGGTTGGTCTTTTGAATATTTCAATGCTTGTGCTATCAGTCGATGCCCTAAAGGATGTGATAGATTCAGTGGGCAGACATTCTTGTATGAATATCGTATTGAGCTAGCCACGTCTAAACTGTAAGGGAGGGTGTAACTCTGCTATAATTGTTTAACTTATGAGATTGAGTTAATATTTCTCTCAGGAGTCCGAGCGCGGGTCTATTATATCATAGGGGAAGAAGTTGTTGATTGATGAAATGAGGTTTTACTACTAGTACCTACACTGAAGAAGGCAACGATCAAACAAAAGGACGCTAGATCTATTCGGGAGCCTGCTATTAGCATCATGGAAGATGGATGCATACTTTCCAAGTCCCCCAGGTGGTCACCCATCATCAAGAGTGGAGAAAATCGAGAGATAACGGAGACCGTGGAAGCCGGTCATAGATCTACATGGAGTATATTTAACGTCCTCTAATGTCCCTCGACCGTTATTCCTACATGCGCCACGATCGATATATTATACTGACGAAATGCAGCGATCGCAAGAAGGGTTCGCATGGACTGCGAAAGATGGCTTTCAGTATGGTATGTGTTTCAACACAGTCATAATCATACTTGGCTAAAGGTACATGGATTGACCACTGCGACCGTGGTTCCCTCGACCCCGAAGTCTGACCTTTCATCGAGCTATGATGTTATTGTCATCGGTGCTGGGTTTGCTGGTCTCACTGCCGCCCGCGACCTTGCATTCAAAGAAAAGAAGGTAGTCATTATTGAAGCTTGAGATCGCATTGGCGGTCGCTGCTGGACTGCGCATATCGGAAAGGACAGCAAGGTTGAGATTGGGGGCACATGGGTGCACTGGCAACAACCTCATGTATTCAGCGAGCTGCAAAGATATGGACTCGACGACTTTGAGGAAACCGTGGCTTTCCCTGAAAATTGTGAGTCGACAGCCAAGGAATCGCGGTCCCAACCAGCTATAGTGTCAGATCCTGCTGAAGGGCGAGTCATGATGGAGCAGCTCGAAGGACTCAAGATGAAGTTCTTTGATGTTGACGGACAAGGAGGGCGCAGTATAATCCCGTTCCCATTCAGTACAGCGTCCAGTGTCAAACAGAATCCGGACTACCTTGAACTAGATAGACTCAGTGTCAGCGATCGTGTTGCGCAGCTCGAGGGCTGCACTCAAGAGCAACAGTCCATGCTTAGCGCGCATGCCGCTTCATTCTATGGCATCTCGCCTGAAAAGGCTTCCTGTACGGAGGTGCTTCACACACCCATGCATTATGCAACTTCGATCCTGCCATGATCGAGACAGCCACCATGAAGTACAAGCTTGCAAAGGGCACCACTGCCTTTGCGCTAGCAATCCTTGAGAACTACAAGGGCGATAGAATCCTTAACTCCCCTGTGACATCAATCACTCAGGGAGATGGTGACTTTCCTGCTACTGTCACCCTCAGGAATGGGGAGCAATATTTGTCCAAAACAGTCATCTCGACAGTCCCCATTAATGTAATATCATCAATCGTCTTCGATCCCCCCTTCTCCACACTCAGAACGGAAGCTTTCGCCACTGGCGTAACTCTAGCAAGGACGGATAAGGTCCTTGTATGCACGTCAACCGAGTTTAAAAACGGGTTCAACGTTAGCTACGAGGGAGGGGATATGCCCTATGCCAGTGGTTTCACAGACGGAAGTCATGGCGACCATACCCTACTCACATTGCTTGTCCATCCTGACAACGGCCTGGACGGCTCAGATGAGAATATCCGTCTTGTTGAAAGTCTTCGCCCCGCGGGCATTCAAGTCGAAACTGCTTCTGGCCATCTTTGGTCAGATGACCAATACGCTGGCGGAGTAATGCCAGTTCGAGGACCTGGATTTTTGCAAAAGTACAACGATGAAATACGAAAACCACATGGAAATGTGTATTTCTGTGGATCGGACTTTGCAGACGGCTGGCGCGGGTTCATTTCAGGCGCCTTCGAGGACGCCTACCGAGTGACTAGAGAAATCTTAAGACAGAACTAGTTCCATGAATTATTATTGGGTTTGACCAGCAACTAAGCAACATGGAACCTGATTTGGCAGTCGCTTGTCTACTATTTCAGCGAGATGTGTAACGAATTTCCCAGAAGATCAATCAACGTGCCGAGGTCATGAGAGATGAGATATGCAGTCACTTATGAGCTCGCAGTTGTAGTAGTCAAGTAAATGCTACTGAGACAGACAAAAATCCCTTAAATGAAGCGAACTGATTAGTACAATAAGCTAGATTGGATAGACCCAGCATAATCTAACCCGTGGATGCCTCCGAACTGGTTTCATTCCTGCGATCACCCTGGCACTGGAAAATGAGTCCTCAGCAGAGTGACCCTCTTGTGCGCCTAGCGAGGTGAAGGTAACAACGGAAAATACCAGCCGACGAAATCCCATCCATATGGAGACTGATCCCTGCCACAGTTGCTTTATGCCCAACGCTCTTTTGTATATCCTTGGTGAGATCTTCCTGATTGCTATACATGGCATAATTTACTGACGCTACCTTTAAAGGATGCCACAATCCTTGTAACAGCGATTCCCAGGATCACAACATACTTCAACTCCCTGGAGGACGTTGTTTAGTACAGAACCTCCTACCTCTTCACCACCTGCGCCGTGCAATTAATCTTCGGCAAACTATACCAATTTCACCCATCCAAATGGATTTTTCGGATCGGTCCCCTTACCTTTGAGCTTGGATCCTTGATCTGCGGTATTGCGCCATCCTCGGACGCTCTCATTGTAGGACGAAGCATCGCTGGTGTGAGGGCGGCTGGGCTCTTCTCAGGATGTATTATCATCGTCTCAACCGCAGCACCGCTCCGAGTTCGCCCTCTTCATATGGGCTTGGTTTCTAGAATGCATGCAGTTGCTAGTGTTGCTAGACCAATGTGAGGGGTCCCTAATTCTCAATTTCTTCTCATGCTACTATGGGAGGCTCCTTTACAGGCCATCTTACCTGGCGATGGTGTTTCTATATTAATCTTCCCTTTGGCTGCCTTGCTGTCCTGTTTATCTTCATTTTCTTACCTCCTAACACAACGTCGGTGCAGAGACTGGGCTGAAGGGAGCAAGTCAAGCAATTTGATCTACCAGGTACTATTTTTCTGATCCCATCTATTATATGCCTTATATTCGCCCTGCAGTGGGGTGGCACCCTCTGGCCCTGGAGCAACGCGCGGATTATTGCTTTATTGGTTGTATCTGGTGTGACTTTCATCATATTTCTCGGGATTCAAGTATGGCAGGGAGATCGGGCCACGATCCCCTTGCGCTTGATGAAGAATGTGGACAACTGGGGTGCTGTTTGGTATGGGATTTGCATCGGAGCAGCCATGTCTATTGTCACATACTGTGTAAGTCGGTTATCCTTTATTTCATCCAAGAAGTGTGCCTCTAATTACACAACAGCTTCCTATTTGGTTCCAAGCCATCAAAGAGGAGTCCGCCACCCAATCAGGAATTGATACTCTTCCCAGCCTAGTTGGACTGGTCGCCTTTGCCAGAATCGGCGGAGGTCTCGCCTCAGCAATCGGATATTATACCCCACTGCTCATAGCGTCATCAGGCCTCACAGCCATAGGAGCCGGTCTTATGAGTACTTTGAAGGTCGATTCCAGTATCGGATACCAAGTCTTAATCAGTGCTGGCGTTGGTATCGGCGCTCAAAATGTCATGCTCGTGGCGTCCATGGCTGTAGAGCCAGCAGATATGCCGATGTCGACCACTATCTTGACCTTTACGCAGACTCTCTGGCAAGTGCGATATTTCTTCCGGTCGGGCAAAGCGTGTTTCAGAATGAGCTACTGGCAAATCTGCTGTCCAGGCTCCCGGCTGTTGATGCGAATTTAGCTGTGCACAGTGGCGCGACAGGATTCCGTGATCAATTAACACCGACTCAACTACCTCTGGCTCTGCTTGCCTATAATGAGGCTATCGTGGGCACATTTTACGTTGCGGTTGCGACCGCCAATTTGTCAGTCTTTGGTCCTATTCTCATGCGCTGGTTGCCGTTGAAGTCGGGGGAGAAAAGTGATGGCAAGGGGGATACAGAAAATATGAGTGAGGATCAAGAAAAGGGCCCTGATGCTACGTAATATGAAGGGGGGGGCACCATAACAACTGCATCAACCTCGCACAACACTCGCAGCGAAACTGGGGATAATATCTGTTTCTGCTGCAGTCTCGAACACCACTAAAACATATAGCGAAACACCTTAGGTACCTAATAGAGGTAGCATTACATAGAGGGATAGAACATGATTTGCAATATTACTATAAAGGCTCACACGCTTCTTCTCTATGAATTCACTTCCCCTTTCAAAGATATAATGAGCTGCTGGTCGAGTACCACTCAATCTATCTAAATTTTTTGCTTTCATGTTAAACGCAAGACACAGTAATTTGGTATATTATCCCACTTCTCTTCAGAGATGCGAATCCCTACCTCAGTAGATCAGCAGGTTGTCTTCAATTTAACGGTGAACTCATGCTCCGGATCATTCTCTCTACAGTAAGGCAGCACCGGTGCCAGCTTGTACACCTACGATTTCATGTTCAATTTTAGTTGATTTCACACTCATCAGAGAAGTATCTATGTGACGCACTCGAAGGAGAAAACTCTTTTCTTTTCGTATCGTTCTGGCCTACATATTATAGTGGAAATTTCAATGTAGGTCACGCGATCGCAGAAGCCCTGACGCCCCCGACATATACTCCAACGCACTCAATCCTCTCAGTATTTCATTTCCCTCATCACTACCGTATTGTTATATAACTGTGTGATAGTTGGCTGCCATTGTGGTTGTAGACCCTATCCGCTTTAGTAACATGTAGTAACTGGGACATTGTTCTAGAAGATCAAATTCCAGGATTATGTAGAGCGATAAAGCCTGTTCGTTGACGAAACGTTTAGTTGTGCTTGACTTTTGCAATGTGAGTTGATTGTTAAGCATATTTCGGGCATGATTGGAGAGTGTCTGCGCCAAAATATTCAGACCTTGTTAGGTTTAACGCGGTATGGCAAGAAAACGCCAAAACACCACAAGACTGTCCGGTAGATAAGCTAAAAGAAGTTCTGGAATCTTCAGGATAATAACTAAAATCATATTACTACCAGACAAACAGCGACCAGGGATGTAAAGTGGAAAAATACATATAACGGTTGGCACTAGTTGAGGTTGTGTCCTTTCTTAGGTAACCCTGTACATAATTCTTCCACTTAGCACGTCTATACTGAGGATAATCAAAGCAGTTATCCGCCGACAAAAGTGGCTAGACCACCAAGATGCTAGGATATTTGAGGTCTCGTGATACGTAATAACGCAGTGGCCAGGTTCGGCTGACAATAGATATGTCGCAAAGTGGCGTCTTTGAATCCCTTCATAGATCGTAGGTCTTTGATACCGTCGAAACAAACTATTTTATGAGATAACCTTTTCAAGAAAAAGGGAACAGGCGGCTTCAGATACGTCATCTGCCGGCATTAAATTAAGGACGGCACGAAAGGCAATAAATGCAGGGCAGAAGGGGGGGAATGATAACTAATCTAGAGAAGATCCCGGGGGAGACAGGCTGGTACACTAGAAGCAAATGGCATATTAAAGGTTGAATTGAAGGAAAATGGATTCACATGCGGGAAGTTCGTGCCCAGGTGAGGGTCATCCAGAACGATTTTTGAGGCTTTCCCAATTCGCAATACATACTTAATCCGGTATGCTTCGCATGCTGGCCAATGAAAAGCGGGCTAGTGGAGCCTGACAAATATGGTGATTGCTATCATTTGGCCAAGACCTCGACTTCTCTGGGGATCCTCAGAAAATGAGCAAATCCCAATCGAGGTGGGTCTTGCCGATCCCTCCATCATGCTGACACAGAACAAGATGCGATTGATTAAAGACACCACTGCGAATCAGTAATCCAAATCTGATACTCTCCGTGGGGAAATGCTGGGGCAAAATATCCACACCTCGGTTGCACGTTTATTTAGTTCACATGTCGAGCTGTTGGCTAGTATTATAGAAGACACGGAGGGCCGCCAAAGAGAAAGGCTATGAACGCTAGTTCTTGACCCCTCGCTCTTCAACACACCCCGCCTAGAGATGGCTACAATTACACGCAATCCGTTGGACTCGATGAAGTCCACTTGGCGTTCGTGGGACCGGACGCAGTGGAACGCAGCCCACTGGCTGATCGAAACCCTGAACATCCACCATATCGATCTGGATAAAGAAGTTCCCGTTCACCAGAAAACAGACAAGGTTCCTTACGCCCCGGAGCTACAATTCCATCGTTGGGTCCTCCTCCACGCCAGCATCCCACTCATCATTCACCAACTCTACATCAACTATATCGGCCAACCCTCGACGCTGCTGGTGTTTGCTTTTTACAGCCTGTCCCTGGAATTCATCGCTATCCACGAAGTCCATGTCCTGCGCCGCGTCGGGCATCAGATTGGATTCTTCGACGGCGACAAGCATCCTCGCGATGGTGTGCCCGATGTGGGAGTACGGAAGACAGTCCAGACACTCCTGTCAGTTATATTTATACGCCCCATGGCCACTGTAATGTTCGCCTATCGCGCAGATGAAGGCCCCTCCTCCATCCGGTGGTTGTGGCTCATCTTTGAAACTGGCGTCTACGCGTCGTGCTCGACTTCTGGTATTACCTATTCCATCGCTCCGCACACGAAACAGATCTACTATGGCAGTTCCACCGCAGACACCACTTGACCAAACATCCCAATCCACTTCTGACTGCGTATGCGGACCTCGTACAAGAGTTCATTGATCTTGTCGGCACACCTCTCATCACATACGGCACAATGAAATTGATGGGCTTCCCCATGGGCTTCTACGAGTGGTGGATCTGCCAGCAATATGTCATCTTCACGGAAATTCTCGGCCACAGCGGTCTGCGAATGATCGCCACCGCGGTGAATCCCTGGACTTCGTTTTTACGGCTCTTCAATATGGAGCTCTTGCTCGAGGACCATGATCTCCACCACCGCAAGGGTTGGAAGAGCAGCTACAACTACGGCAAGCAGACCCGTGTGTGGGATCGCTTGTTCAACACATGCACAACTCGCATAGAGGGGCACCGGGACAATATTGACTATGTCAACACTGCGAAAATCCCGCTGCACTGATTTGGCTCACAAGGCATGCCTGGTCTAAAGAAAAGAGGAACGGTTATCATGCCATGGCTCAAGTGTATTCGGTTGAGATATGTTAAGAGTTCTCTGCAAGATTTTTAATATGGTATCAATAGATTGCCTTTTGTCCGGTTCTTAGATAGTCACACTCCTTTACTAAAAATACTATTCCTTAAAGTCATTCCCCAGGTGAACCATATCAGAGTAGAGATTTTCAAATAGAGCCTTGAACCTTTCACGTAGACCTCATGGAATGGAATTATGGAATCTCGCCCTAGCATAGCCACATAGCTTCTGTGCAATATGACACCAGCCGGTCATTAGAAGAACAATATACCACTCTAAGAAAGCAAAATTGCTTATATATCTCTATTCCATATGCATAAATTTAAAGTACTAAAGTTTATATTTTTTCAGACCATACCCGTAAAACCTTATATATTGCTGACGGGACTCAGAGTGTGATAGATGTTTATCACTCAACAAGTTCCTTTCAAGGGAGGAGGTACAAGTTGATAGATCACTCCCATAGAAAGTCGCCAATTATTGGCAGAGGCAGTCAAACCTATACATCTACGGACCTTTCTCGGTGCAAGGCAGCGTATGTCGGGCATTTGTCGGGTTTCGGCGTTTACAATGTTGGGTATATGCAAGGGCGTTGCAGTCCGATGGAAAGGCAATCTTTGGGTTAATGGTGAATGTATACCGTAACTGGGAAAGGGATAAATTGCGTTTAGTATATGCATGTCGGTCGTTATAGTACTTAAACTATATGAAACCCTGATTTAGTAAACGGCGTGTCATCTTGGGCGAGGATTGTTCTAAACGCCGAATGCCGAAATCGGTTCTCAGAATCCCCCTACATAAAATCCATTTACAAAGGATCATGCCCTTTAACTCGCCCCTTTAGCCACTACCAGATTGTATTAGAAGCATCTCAACCATTTCACTGAGTACATCGAGCTGACTATTCCTTTGCGTCGTTATATGAAGCCACATTCAGGATATTTAAGTGTCTATTCCTGTCAACAGGAATCCTATATTGCCAGGATTACACAGAATCACTAAAAACCAGAATTTATCAGTTGCCAGCTGCTAGAATGACTCAAATGACTAATTCGTCCTTGCTACCTCCAGCCCCTGCTCAACAGGATGGCTGTGTGCTGGATGTCATTGTGCACGCTATCGACGCTCACAACAAGGAGTTACAGCTAATTAACGAACAGGTAAGGGCTATATTTCTTTTAACCCCCTGACGCATTAAGTACATCGCCATTAACCATAGCATATAGATACACAAAAACCCCGAGCTTGCTTTCGAAGAATTCATGGCACATGACAATATAACTACTCTGCTTGAGCAACTTGGCTTCGTGGTAAGAAAGCATGCATACGGTCTCCCGACTTCCTTTCTCGCAGAATACGGAAACGGGGGACGCGTTGTGGCCTTCAACGCCGAATATGACGCCCTTCCGGGAATAGGCCACGCATGCGGTCATAATCTCATTGCGACCTCATCGATAGGCGCCTTCATTGGTGTGGCCGCCGCCTTAAAAGAGTCTATGCTTCCTGGCAGAGTTCGGCTTATTGGCACACCGGCGGAGGAAGCGGGTGGTGGAAAGATCAACCTCATTGATGCTGGGGCATATGATGACGTGGATGCGTGTCTTATGGTTCATCCTGCCGCCCACAAACGGTTCCCAGACGGCGTTACTGGTGTGGCATACTGCAAGTCTTCTGCAGTTGTCAAATTCAGAGCGCGCTATACTGGCAAGCCGGCTCACGCGGCAACAGCACCGTGGCAAGGTGTCAACGCGCTTGACGCAGTCTGTTTAGCATACAATGGCATTTCGATGTTGAGACAGCAGATACAGCCGCACGAGAGAATTCATGGTGTGATTGTGGAAGGCGGAACGAAGCCTAATGTTATCACGGCCAGTGCTACCCTGGAGTACTACTGTAGAAGCGCGACTCTGGAAGACGCTGAGGCTCTGAAGGCTAGAGTTACAAAGTGCTTTGATGGGGCTGCGATAGCAACAGGCTGTGCGGTTGAATATGAAACGTGAGTAAAAAGGGCAAAGCGGTCGTCATTACCATCCTTATTACTACACTCAAAACAAAAGATATTAACCGGGGGTCCCTCTGCAGTCTCGAGACGTACGCGGATCTCAGGCCAAACAAGACTCTTTGTGCGAACTACGTATCTGCGATGGAAACGCTTGGCTTCCCCGTTCTTAGTTCTGGGGCCGCGCAAAGCGGCTCAACTGACATGGGTACGTGATTCCCTTGTGTGATTGAAAGATTTTGAGATCACTCTTTCCCTGCCGACATCCATCCATACAATATTCAAACTGCCAAAACTGAAACAAACACACTCACTGGCCCCTGCACTCCAGGTAATGTAACGTATATCTGTCCTGGTTTTCATGGCGGGTTCGCCGTCCCGGCTGAGCCAGGTGCATTCAACCACACCCCGAGCTTCACCAAGGCAGCTGGAACAAATCAAGCTTATGAACTCGCCATAAACACTGCCAAGGGCATGGCCGTTGTGGGCTGGAATGTATTGTCCGATGATAGCTTAGCGGAGAGCATCAGGAATGACTTTGAGGAGGATAAGAAGCTTCGAGAGGCGTCTCGTAATATTGGTTAAGGTATGGCCGTGAGTAATTGAGGGGGAACGGACTATCGCTAGGTTTTATCTCTGACTTTGAGTCTAGTTTATACGGTGACTTTGAGCTCGAGGGAATGAACGTATGAATCTGATACTACTAGACTGGTATAGGGACCTATTGAAGTCTCGAATGGCTAGGTTATACTAATTCTGACTGACAGACCGTGTTAAAGCACAAGACAAGAAAAATGAACAGCCGTGCATATGGTTATCGCCGGTTTATTACAGTAATTGACTTAGTATCCTTTAGCTAGCTTGCGTATTAATGCTCGTAGTGAAGAGATATAATCCTGAGCTTGGAGTCGTTTCTAGGTCAGGTTTTGCGGGGACCCCGATCTACTTCAATTACAGTAACAGTATACCACATTAAACCGGCCAATCTGCTTATATATGTTTATATCTTTTTAGACAATTTTGTATAACTTCAGAGCATAGTCTTGCAACCCGTAAGGGATACTCTATGCCTGTGTCTGGTCTGGAACAACCCGCTGGCTTTTGATGTATTTCACTCCCTTTGTGAATGATACAACATAGCAACGGTTGCAACTTCCTCTTTGGTCAGCTATGATAGATGTCAGTCGTACAGTCCAATCGCTAAGGCTACTCAGGATCCGGATGCTCTGTGTCACCAGGAGTTGGTCGAAGACAATGAGTGATCAACGAGTTTGTCGTGAGCTCTATTCTCAAAGTACAAGTGACTCCTACCTACCGCCAATTATCTTGGCAAGCTGCCAATATGAAACTTACTTATGAGGTATTGGCTGAACATATTTCTGTATCTGCATAGGTACTAATAATCCACAGAACGCACTGAAGCTCTTAGAGACGCGAAAGCGAAAAGGCCGACCGCAAACTCCAGCCGTACCCCCTGCGCGCCAGAATGCAACTTCTTCTAACGATACGCACACCGTAAGAGGTACGCCTAGCTTAGTGGGAATGAAAGAGTGGTTGCAGATTTTAGGGCACTCGGTATGAATTGTTGATGGTCAACGCTACGGTACCTTGACGTTCACACTCGATCCAGGACGATGACGTGAAAGCTCTGAATATAATCCATATTGCCGGTACCAAAGGGAAAGGCAGTACCTGCGCGTTTACTCGCGGCTTCCTCCACACGCATAGTTTGAGAACAGGATTTCCAAAGCGGATTGGCTTATATACCTCCCCTCACTTGCAATGCATTCAGGAGAGAATCCAAATTGATGACCAGCCGATTACAGAGGACATCTTTACGAGATACTTCTTTGAGGTCTGGGAGGGACTTGCGTCGTCTAACCTGGAACAAGCTACTGAAAGCATAAGACAGCCCCGTTACCTTCAGCTACTGGCTTTGCTGGCTTTCCACACATTCATTCGGGAGAATGTCGACGCGGCTATATTCGAGACGCACCATGGCGGAGAATATGACGCTACGAATGTTATAGAGAAGCCTGTTGTGACGGGCATCACATCCCTCGGGATGGACCACATCGCGCAGCTAGGCCCTACCATCGAGAACATTGCCTGGCACAAAGCAGGAATTTTCAAAACAGGCGCACCTGCATTTTCGGTGCCGCAGGAGGCTGGCCCTGCCCAAGTTTTGCGTAGTCGTGCCACTGAGAAAATGGTTCCCTTGACGTTTGTTTCGACTAATAGCTCCCTTCCTGCTACTAACCATGTGTTAAGTGTCCCCGTCCAACGACTTAACTGCTCTTTAGCCCTCGATCTGTCCAGAATATTTTTACAAATTAAAGCACCTGACCACAAATTGGAACCTGGAGATATTTCTGCAGCTATTGAGAATTTCACCTGGATTGGGAGGTTTGAGATTGTCGAAGACGGCTTGTCTCAATGGTTCTTGGATGGCGCACACAACACATTGAGTTTGGAACAAGCGGCAATATGGTTTTCTAAGAACACCACATCCTCAGCTGCGAGAAAGTAAGAACCTGTGTAATAAGTGGAGAATCCAGCAACTAACAGAACAATTCTCTCAGGCACCGTGTCCTTATCTTCAGCCACTTATCAGAACACCGTGATGGCGCTACGCTGGTGGAATGCCTTGCCCATACTCTTTCCCAGTATGACGTGTTGCCAGATGATGTCGTCTTCACTACGTACGAGGAGAGAGAGGATGGATCCATGAGCATCGGCAGGTATCTGAGGATATATTTGTAGTATGCCCTGCTAACCTTTCTATGACAGATAAACTCTTGAAAGTGCCTGAAACTCCAGATCTGTTCTCGATATACTCAGCGCTATGGAAAAAACTGGATCCTGGGGCAACGGTTTCAAGTGAACCGACAATTGAGGGTGCAATACGACGTACAAACCAGATTAGTATCGACAGAGGTGGAGTCCACGTTTTTGTAACAGGAAGCTTTCACTTAGTCGGCGGAGCACTAAATCTCTTGCGGCCATAGATCCATTAAATTCTCTAGTATGACCACAGAAGCCAATATACATTTGTACTGAGCTAGCAGCTGTATGAAACTAGCCGTGTTTGGACCAAGGCTACTGTGTCACCCCTGGAGAGTGTTCTAATAACCTTTTTGTATTTTATTCGTTTTTCATATGTGGATGAACAATGATGAGGAACAAGTCCTCAGATTCGCACATGATACGATAACAGTAGGCAAAGTAGAATACATTATTTCACACCAGGAAACACAGGCCAAAATGTTAGCATTCCACAATGTTCAATTTAGCATTTCCTGGACACAACCAGGCCTCACAGACTCCAATTCGTTAGCTATAACTTCCCAGCTCTCTCTCTGCCATTTTCTCCCCTCTTCATTTGTCACCCATTGAGGTACTAAATCCCTAATACGTCAAACAGATCAGTATTGACAAATGACGGCTTGTAGATACTGAGTCCACTTACTCTCCATTTTGACAAGAATAAAGAAAACATCCGTGGCTCTCTATACCAGCCACAGCTCCATGGAGGAGCGTGCGGCTACCGTCCTCTGCAGTCCGCCCACACTTTGCAACAAATTCGGCGACGTTTTCCTGCACTTCAGCTGGTGCGTTACGGCTCATCGCGGTCTTACACAGCCCAGGACAGACTAGGTTTATGACAACACCGGCACGATCCACGGGGGTTAAGGCTGCCAGATGACGAACCGCCATAGTTAGCATCAGCTTGGTAAGTGGGTATCTAGCGTCCCGTGTCAGTCTCGGATAATGTGACAGTGCTTGGAGATGGCAGGAATTACAGCTCCATCATGTTCATATCCTCGGAATCCATCTTAGCCAGTGGTGCTTCATGAATATTCCTCCATGCTTCCTGGCAATCGAACCCAGTAACACTGGTAACGAACACCAGGCGATGTATAGTTCCGTGGCGGCGGGCACTATCTCTCATCTTTGGCAAGATGAGCACCGCAAGGAGAAGCGTGCTTAGCACATTAACAGTGACAGGTAAGACGTGGCCCTCCGCCTCTACCCGCTGCGACAATGCCACGCCCGCATTCTCAACGACAGCATCAATTCGATCAAGCTTTGTTTTTACCCTCTGCGCAAACGCCTTGACAGAGTCATAGCTAGCAAGATCGAGCGACCAAATCTCAGCCACACCGGTCTTTCCTGTAGATGTTTCGATGCCGTCTTTCGCCTTCTCACCGGCGGTGATATTGCGCACCGCGAGGATTACCTTTGTAGCACCAGCATTGGCAAGGTGCCTCGCTGCTTCCAAACCCAGTCCGCTATTGGCGCCGGTCACAATATAGGTCCGCCCTGCACAAGTCTCGGGGGTGGCCAAGAGAGGAAGACCGTGGCGTTGAGTTGGAATAGTGGCAGACATGAGTGTGAAGCTATTGGCAGGAAGGTGTTCTTCAGTACAAGACAATTATGTAAGGTAAAGAAATTGTAGGATGTTGTTCTTAGCTCTGTTCTCATTCCACTGCAGCTGGATGATTATATAGCATTGGAACTCTGTCTTTTTGGATTATTACAGAGCTACTGAATCTATGATCAACAGAATTTGCTTCACACTACGAGTACCTAGGCAGCAATATGCGGTAACGTATTCTAAACTTCAGGTTTTCTTTTCTTTTGTTTACAGCAACCCTTCCCGAAGAGATCTACACTAGTAAGACCTTAGATGCTTAGCCACGCACCGGGCCAAGGGATGATAACATGGTTCGATACGTACTCCCCTATTTGCCGGTTGTGTGGTTTCTCGTATGAACGTTCGTTCCATGGTTCCTTTGAAATCCAAACCTGGCCGGGAATGAGTGAGATCCGATACGGAAGCCGGCAATCTACTCCGCCGAGGATATCGAACTTTGCCTATAATAACTCCATCTCTTATTAGATGGTTTCAGCAGGCTCCACCTCGCAGTTAGAGCCCGTTATAGTTTAGGCGAAGGATTTCCAAGCCACAGATGAGCTTAGATTATGAGGCCATTATTAATAAGGTCCAAATTGACTAACTAGTGACCCCACGCTCAATTAGGGTTCAATTAACCTGGCAATAGATTGCCTTCAGGAAACAAACTCACACGGTCAACCTCTGCCAAGAGTAGGTGTTGTACACCACTCGTGTAACTTCTTTTCTATAAAGGGCTATTGCTGTGGCCGGAAATTCAAGGCTCAATTACATTGCATAGCAAAGCTTCTTTTCGCAATGGTCAATGCGGGCAAGCGATCAAAATGTTGTTTCATGTGTCGCCAACGTCGAGTCAAGGTGCAGTACCTCCTCTGGGACCCTCCCTTAATTCCCTCAGATCTTTTATCTAACTATAGCTAACCTTCCCGCTCTAGTGCGACTTACAAAGACCACACTGCCGGCGTTGTACGGAGAGTGGACGTACCTGTCCCGGCTATCCGGAGGCCTGGGATGTCTCGCTTCGCGTGCAGAATGCGTTCGCCGAGAGGAAAGTGCAAATGCGGGTGGAGAAAGGCCTAAGGGCCAGGAGAAGTGAGCAGCTTGAGAGACTGGCTACCACCAGTATCCCGCGTGGAGTTCACCTTCCTGCCGAGATTCACAGCTGGAATCATTTCTACCGGGATTATGCAGTTGACTCGGGCTTTGCGTTCTTCAACATTCTCCCGAGATTCTATACCAACAGCTCCTCAACGTGCTGCCAGGAAGCACTCCACGCGGTTACCCTGGCTAGCTTAGCTCGCCAACGTCAGGAGTCTGAATTGATGGTTCGGGCCAGGTGGCACTATGGTAAAGCAATGACGGCGCTTAACTCTGCTCTGAACGATCAGGTTATGACTGCTGATGATTCAGTCCTCGTGACTCTACTTACGCTGTCGCTCTTTGAGGTATGGTATCCCATTCGTCCTCTTTGATCCTGCGCTATCGGCTGTTATACCCTTCCCTTAATGTACCCATTGTGCGTAGAAGACAGACCCAACTAGGGTTACAAAGACGTCCGGCATGCTAAGAGGACCGGCTAGACCATCGTACCAGACTCACTGGAGGAAATGATATCTGATGTTGACTTCCGCTGCCATATCCATTTCCGCGGCACATTGCTGCTCCTTCGATGGCGGGCTGAAAGGAACCGAAATTCGGACCTGGATAAGCGCGTCTTCGCCTTCTTCTCTTACATTTGTGTGCGTATATCGAGATCCAATTTGACCCCATCCATAGCTAGCATATTGCTAACACGGCTGCTCAGTTCATGAGTATGTTCGTGAATCACGAGTCCGGCGAGTCGAAATGGCCGGCCTTGGAGGAATTCACGACTCCGTGGATGGACGGTCCCCTTCTAGAGCCAGTTCTTAGTCGGGCTGTTCGGTTCAAGAGGCAGGCTCGACTTCAGCTCACTGGAATATGGCATCCGGCATCTAGAGTGGAGGCGCTGTCGAAGCTGATTTTGGACGGCGTTAGCATTAGCGATGATCTTGAATCCGTAGCCACAAGTGCTTGGTGCTCCTCTGGGGCAGACCTGCCTACGGAGAAACAGTCGACCGCATTTAATTACCTGATTGAGGTCTCTACCGAAACGACAGCGGCAATTGCGAGGAGTCTTTATCGAACTGTCAGGTATCACATAGTGGAGTTGGTCCTGGGCTTGATAATGACCCTTAAAGAGGAAGAGAAAGAGCATGTGGGGGTCACTGCTCACTATCCACTCGTTGAGCATCAGCCGTTCCAACATGAAGGGCTTATAGTAATCCTTGAGCAAATTTGCGAGGATATCTGTGCCGTTCTTGGCTTCAGCAGCACACGCGGTATGGAGGAACATGAGACCGGAATAGCTTATCGAACATTTGGCATGTTCTTCCCTATGGCAGTGCTCTTGTTCTCGTCGTTAGCAGGAGACGCAAAGAAAGTCTGGCTCCAAGAAAAGCTTCGATTGATCGGCGAGAAAAGCGGACTTGGTCTGGCGACCTACACGGCTGAGAGAACCTTGTTAGTGCATAGAGTATGATTATCAGCCTTGAATAATCCTGAATCATGTATATTACTGCTTAATTTCAATGGCAATCATATTGGTCTTCCTTCGCACGAGGTACCTGAAATGGTTTGGCGGCAGACCCACAGTACGATTGACAGACAGTTGTATACAGTACGGAGATCACTATCGATCCCTCGCGCCAAGGGCCAGATTTGGTTTGGTTGGTCTAGTTGCACCAGCTGAGACAAATCCTGTCGGAATTTCAGGTTTGTACTATGAGCCGTGGGTATGTACACCACCACCGCCCTAACCTAAGGCCTACAGGCGTATGAAAAGTTATAAAAGGGCCACAGAGACTCCTTCTGTGCTCTGTATTTATACATTCTTCATTCAATCAACACTTTTCCATCTCCCGAGCAACTTATATCGACATCCTTCCAAAGCCTTTGCCCTTGGTCATACACCGATAGCCATGGAACCCACTTTCAATGCAGAGACAAGGGCCAGTGATCTCGTCCGCCACTATGGCCCTAATATCTCCGGCAAAACGATTTTGATCACCGGTGTCTCCCCAGGTAGCCTTGGTGAAAGCTTCGTCAAGCAAGTCGCCGTGGCCCAGCCGGCCATGTTCATCCTAGCCGGCCGCTCCATCCCCAAGATGCAAGGCCTCGTCGACGAGCTGAACAGCACGTACCCAGGCATCAAAGTCAAGCCCCTCACACTTAACCTGCTATCATTCAGTGACGTCCGGAAAGCAGCCGAAACGGTCAATACATGGTCAGACGTACCTCACGTCGACGTCCTGGTCAACAACGCCGGCATCATGGCCGTGCCCTACAAGCTAACCGAAGATGGGTTTGAGAGCCAGTTCCAAACAAACCACCTCAGCCACTTCCTCTTCACCAACCTCATCATGGGCAAAGTCCTGGCCTCGCCAGCCCCGCGCGTAGTTCTCGTCTCCAGTGGCGCGCACCGTGCCGGCCATATCCGCTGGTCGGACTATAACTTCAATGAGGGCAAGACCTACCAGCGGTGGTTGGCGTACGGCCAGTCCAAGACGGCCAATGCCCTGATGGGACTCTCCCTGGCCGAGAGACTTGTGTCCAGGGGTCTCGTCGCCTTTCCGATGTGCCCAGGAACCATTTTCACGAACCTTTCAGCTCACGGGAATGATGACTTGGCTTCCCTTTCTGCGGATCTGACGGAGATGGATAACTTCTATGGCAACAAGTGGTTGTGGGGTATGAAGGAGCTGAACTTCAAGGATTTGGATCAGGGAGTCGCAACGCATGTTTTTGCTGCGTTTGATACCGGCATTGTGCGGCACAATGGTTCGTTCTTGAGTGATTGCCATGTGGCGGATCCGGATAAAGAAGAGGTCTACCCCTGGGCGACGAGCAAGGCTGATGCGGAGAGGTTGTGGAAGTTGAGTGAGAAGCTTGTTGGTCAGGAGTTTGACTATTGAACATGGTAGATGATGGGTAGGCTGTTTCTAGCTCCAGGTACAGTTATTGCTGAATCATGTTGGATATGAGGTCGGTGTTCGGGGATCGTGGGAACACCAGATTAAGACAGTTAAAACATCTGAAAATCGTGGGATGCCCCAGGGCGCGGTATCTCAGACGTCCGTCAAGATGGCATTACCTTATTTGGTCTATTATCTATGTTAGTCTTGTTGTGTACCAGCCTTCGCTCTCATTAGTTTCTTTTCGAGGGGTGAATATAACACGTTCAGTCTCTGCGAGAAAATTTCATGCAGTGCTAAACCACATGTTTCTGGGGAGCATTGACGACCGTATTATAGATTGTCGAGTGCCCTGTGTATATAGGTAAAAGCAAATATGAACATGTTGTGCTAATGGTTATATTCAAATCCAGGATACTACATGTACTTTGTATAAGGCTATTACCTATTGGAGAAATATGTACGAAGTTACCAAATAAACCTCTTTTTGGATCTCGATAGGCTAGAGCCAATATATTGATATCATCAACGGTTCTAGTTATATCACCTCGCCTGCCAGGGTCGTGTATATGGCCAGCATTATATCAAACATTATATAGGGAAACATCCATGCGCATCAAATATCCAGCCCAGGGGGGTGTTAAAAGAAAGAAAAAACACCATAAGACACAATATCAACAAGAAACAAAGGGTATAAAGCAGCCTGAATATGGACAGAACAGAAAAACACGATACTCCGACAGGTATAGACAGGAAATGAGGGGAAAGAGTAACTCTGCCACCCAGTGAGCTGAATATGAAAGTAATATATAACTGCCACTGCTCATCGGAGCGGAATTTTCAAATCATATCATCATTAATCTGGTGGTTCTCCGCTCTGGGAATCGCCGGCCGGCGTCTACGGTCATTCCATATGGCCCGTCGAATGAGCTTGGTGGAGGCAGACGGGTAATTGGGGTTCCAGGCGGTCCAGGGGGGCCAGGTGGGCCAGGGCGCGGTGATCTGGGGCGTCCTGCATACCCGGGGGGTGGAGGACGGGGATAGCCACGCGAAGGTTGACGCGCATGGGGTGGCGGTCCGGGCGGATATAATCCCGGGCCTGGGCGCTGGAAGCGAGGGGTGGTGGTAAAGCCGCGGCTCTGCGGGCATCACGCTCACAGTATACCTGACCATTCCATTCGAAGTACTCCCCTTTCAGCGCAACTTGGCAGGTGCGGCATGTGAGACAGTCTGGATGAAACTTGAAGCGATCGGCTGGCCCATGGCCCCGTTGCTCGATTGTCTCCTGATACTGTCCCTCAATGCCTGTGTGACATGTATGGCAAAGCGAGTTATTGCGCTGGTGGTAGTGCTGCGCACAATATGGAAGGTCATCCATGACGTAAAAGTCGGCGGTTTGGAAAGGGGTTTTGCAATCATAGCACACAAAGCATGCCCGGTGATACCGGCCCGTAAGGCGACCATCCGCAGACGAGACAGATTTCCCGACAATCATCTCACCACAGCCGCGGCAAGGGCCCTTTGGGCGGGGTGTTGCACGAGCAGGCCGTTCAGTTGTGGGACTAGTCGTTGCAGGGGGCTCCGGCTGGTCTTCCTTTGTCGGTTTCTGCATGGGCTTATCATGAAGAAGGGACACGCTTCCCGTACTGATGGCGGGATCGGTCGGGGAGTCTGGACTGAAAAGATATTGCGGCATCCGAGGAGGCTCGAGCGTGTCAAAACCTGTCATTGACATCGTTGTATTCTCGCCGTTCGTTGTTTGTAGTTCCTCCACTAAGGTGCCTAGTTGGCCTTGATCGGACAGGTTGCGCTTTGACATGCTGATATCTGATCCGATGCTCGAGAAAGAGGTGCCGCTTCGTGTATCACTCGGCGATGAATCGGAGGAAGCTGTCGAGCTCTCCATCACACTGTCCGTAGTGTCCAAGCCCAACTCCCGAGCAAAATTAGTGATAGAAATACCAGCTTCGCTGATGGCATCCGAATTCTTCCTCGGTGCAGGGGCGAGTCCGTCGCCGGCGCCAAGTTCCTGCCCGGGGGGTTGGAGACTCGGGCTCTTATAAGCTTTGTATTCGATTCCCTGCATGTCTGCAGGAGAGGTTGACCGCTCTTCGGAGAGGTCGGGAAGTTCCGACGGCGTACCATGGGAACTCGGGGTAGGGCTTCTAAAGAACAGTTCAGCGGACCCGCGGTTGCTGCTTAGACGGTCCGAGTTGGTATGGGATGATGCACGGAGAGCAGCTGGCCTATCCTCCTGGTTATCCACCGTGTCGGTGGTGGGCTCCATAGACGGATTGTGAGTACCACTGCCATGGCACTTATGCCTATCCTGGTCATGTTTGATGTCGCCGTGAGGCATACTTGCTTCCGAGAACGTGGTGGCAGTTGAATCACGTAACAGCTTGCTGGGAAATGTAGACGGGATCGGCGGAGCATCCTCTAGGAATTTATACTGATGCGACAAGCTACCATAGGATGGCCGCCCCATTGACACTGATGTGGATCGTCTGGAATCATACCGGGAGCTGCCGACAGAAGTTCGGTAACTGCTTTTACTTTCAGTGGAGTAGCTATATTTGTGAAAGGTTGGTAGTGGCCCTGGAACGTCGTCCTTGGGCAACGGTGGCGGCGGTGCTACCGCTTGCTCGCCTAAAGGTAAGCGAATACTCTGGCCTGTGGTACCAATATCGCTGGCCGGAATTGGCAGCGCCTTGTATGGATTTTCAAGAGGTACCATGTGCTTTGATGTCTTTTGAGACATGGACCGTGGAAGGGGAAATGTCGGAATCTCATCCTGATCTGAAGATTGCGGCTGAGAGGGGAGGGGAGACGTTTGGCTCCGTAGTAACTGGCGAGGCGGGGAGTTCTGGCCATCTGGAAACGGGGTGATATTACCCTTATTGCTGATCACAGCCTCCAGACGCATAAATGGTCGATCTATTGGGGTTAGAAATAGGTCTGGGGACGTACTACTTGTCACTGATGAACGTACTGGCTTTAGAAGGATCAATCGGTGGTGGGATGCCTGATCTCCCTATACTTTTCGATGGACTGTGTTGTTTCGGTGGTGGCGGAGGGGGTGATGAAGATACTATTCAACCGGTCAGTAGCATGAACTACTGGATCCTCGAGGGGAGATAAATACCGGACAGAGGTGCGCAGACATGGTCACCCATTACCGAGATCTCGACATTTATCCCACAATTCGAGCATTTGATGGTGGGCAACAAGCCCATATTCATGGTCGCAGCCATGTTAACCGGTACGATGGGGTCCCGAGAACCGTTGCGCGACGATTAAATCATAGAAAAGGGTCGAAGAGACCGTTCTGCGAGTGGATTGTGGATTGTGCGTCTTTCGTGCTCATAACGGGTCGCCGGTGCTATTCAACCCCAGGAACCAACACCACATAGCACGCCAGCTGAAATACAGGGTCTAAATTCCGTTAGAAAATCATGGGAGACTTGTTAATGCTGGCGGAGGGTGATTTTATGAATAAGAGCGAGAGGATACCAAACGAACTAACAAATGAACCAAACTTAGACAAGAATAGTAGCAGTGGGAGTGGAGACGCTACTCTTTTTTTTCTTCTTTTTTCTCTTTTTCGGCGGCAGAAACTCCTCGTGTATCCGTGTGTCCACTTTAGGAGGTGGGCTGGGCCTCGGGTCACGGGATTGGTCACTGACGGCGAGCCCAGGGCAACACGCGTTCTTTGTGACGGAATATCGACTATGGATATCAACCTCGACCTAATATATTTAAATTCTATCTGTTGCTGACGGCCACCTCCGAACTAACCTCAATCAATATTGCTCTCAATTTAGTTTTAATATAACGTTACATCCTTCACCTCTCTTTCGCCCCCTTTCCGAGCGGAGTTTTGACCATGTCCAGTCTGACGTGATGCTGCATGTCACCACGCTGACCGTACTCCAGACAAACATACGGATATACTTTGGAAACCCCTGAACCAGCGCAGATCTTCCTCAGGGGCAACAACCGTGACCCCATAACACTACGGAGCAGCACACCCTCTTGTCATTGTCATTTGATCGCCCCGTTTCCTTCCTGATCTTGGCTCCCAAGCTAAGTGCACGCGCCCGTCCCAATCATTGTGATTGTTATTGTTGTCGTTGTTGCTGTTATTATTACTATTATTACTTTCATGGTTACCATTTTTGACTTTGCTTTGTACCCTTCCCCGATGTCATCATGGAACCCCATCCCCTTTGCTCGACGACTATGAATCCTGTCCAATTACACTCTGGAGATTCAACAATCCAAATCGTAGCACTGCAGCGTAGAAGATAAGCTTACACAGACCCCATTGGCTGGAGAAAAGTCCGGAGCGTTTTCCAGTACACAGTAAGGGGCCAGAGTTTGTCGAGGCATTCCCCATGGTGCACAAAACCCCATTCAGACCTGTCATAAGACACAGTTCCTCTTCTGGGTCGATGGAAAATTCTCCGGCGAACATACTATGGCTTGTCAATTGGAACCCAGACCGGATAGTGGTTTCTATCTTGGGCGAGACAGACACCTCCCGGTCCCCTAAAATCTCCTCATTCTTGTTTGTGTAGATCAACGATCCCTGCACCATGGCTCACTGGCTTATCATGATGGGATGATAACCAGTCAAACTTCGATAGTCGTTGCCCATTCTTTGAGACCAAGCCATGAGACAACGCGATCGAACCATTCAACCTGGGACACACCAGTGTGCCCGTACCATGGATCGTTGGAGCGGGCCCCAGCAATGGGAAACTCTTATCTAATGTTTGCAACTTTACATCCAGTGGTCTCACTCTCAAACTTCGATGATTTGCGCCCCGGTTCAGACCCCCAATCTTGGGTCTTCGTTTCAGGCAATGGTGCGGAACGTCGGCTTGAAACGGGGGTCAGGCCCGAAATAGCATCGTGTTTTCTAGAATTAGTATTCGAAAAATAGTCGCAACGCTAGTTAAAGAACCATGCAGTGGTGCGCCCGTCAGTCTTCAAAGACAATTCCTCAAAGAGCAAACGTCGACAAGCTTGGACAGGTCATCTGAGAGGTTGGGATTCGGTGGTCAGTTATCGCTGGGAGAAAGTTCAGCTAGCTTGACTAAGCACCACCATCGCAGACCTCGATGTGTCCCTTGCGTCATTGTATACTCTAATTTATAGGAACAATGCATCATCGATGAGAAAAAATTTGGTACCGAGTACTTTGCCCGAAGAGAAGGTGCGCGGAATAGCAGCCAATCTATCTCTAGTTCTGAGACGCCCAGGGAATGTCGCTGGGGAAGGGTCAGGTTATACCTTTACCCACTTGGAAGCGCTCCGCAAACAGCAAATGTGCGGTCGCTGAATCAGGGGTAATATCGCAACCATGGGACGCCGTGCCGAGCTTTCCGCCGCTCACCGCAACGTCAGGGGGATGAGTTGTCCTAAAATGCAGCGATGGGCGCACTCCATGAATCCCAGGAGTCGAGTTCTTCGTGATTTCGGGCAACTCGCATATTCTCACCATGTTCTTGGTGATGAATTGTTCTGAACCGAGTGACTTGCCCAGTCACTTTTTCTGGAGAGGCCGCCCTTAGCGGTCCCTGTGGTATGCCCGCCCGACCCACAATGGAAAACGCGCAGACCATTCAGTGCCCTGCGTCTCTCTGGCGGAGGAAAATCACATGTCATGGATAGGAGCATGAAGGAAGAAAGGGCGTTGTCTCTTTCATCGTTGTGCCCTATAAACCACCCCATTGAGATTGTTCTTTCTTTCCAACAGTGTGCGTTGGCCAAATTCTAGCCTTAGCGTTGACAGGGATCGGTGGAGTAAACGTGACGGACCTGCATCATCAAGCGGTTAGCCGAAAGAACCAAAAACGTTAGGCAGCCATTCCGAGTGGAGAGCAAGTCATGAAATGTGGACACCGAATCGTGGACGACAGCACCACCACAACGTGAGGTCGCACTAGACTATCCAATGTTGTGCATAACATCCCCAGTATACGCCTCTACAACATGGTCCTTTGTTCGAGTCTGTAGGGTAGAGACAACTCAATGGTTGGGATCAATGGTTTGGGAGGGGTCATGGAGGGGCAGACATTCATTCCACTCGTCCACTTGTTCGATCATCAATCTTGACCGCTTGTTCTTTTCGGTCGCTTAGAAAGTTAAATCGGCGAGGAAGACTGGACTAAGTAGAGCTAATCCGTCTTGGACGTTGGGGAGGGAAATTGCCGGGTGCGGGTGCGGAGGAGGGACGCCCGTGACTCCGGACGCATCTGTCCCGCTCTCTCCCTTAAATACTCTCCCGCCAACATTTCCTCCACTGGTCTTTCTCTCCATTCACCTCGTAACTCTCTTCGTTTCGTTTCAAGCTCACTTTCTCAATTCTTTGAGATCACTGTCTCCAAGGCGTACTCGCCAAAAACCGCCAAAATTTTCGGCACACTCCTTAACTCGTAAGTCTCCCCGCAATCATGTTCTCTGTCCTCCCTCCTCGAGCTCGTCTCTTGGTAGAGAACATTGTGGCATTCTCCTCGCCTTGCGTATGTGCTCGGACTAACTCCAATGGCAGGCGTCACCACCCGTTCAACGGCCGGCGCTCATCCTCTCGTGGAGGGACATCGGCCTACGAATTACACACCCACTAAATAATTCACTCAACATCCCACTTCGCCATCCTAGTCAATTGTTTGCTCTGTGAACGCAATGGCTCCCCACGCTAATTCGGATGTTGCTGCCAATGGCGCCGTGAACGGGTCGGCTCAATCCTCCCCTTTGTTTACTGTCGATTCCCCCAACGTCGAGTACACCGACAATGAGATCAAGAGCAAGTATGCCTACCACACCACCGACATTACCCGTACCACCGACAACAAGCTGGTTGCCACTCCCAAGGCGACCACCTACCACTTTAAGGTCGACCGCAAAGTGGGCAAAGTTGGTATGATGATGGTCGGTTGGGGTGGTAACAACGGTTCCACTGTGACGGCCGGTATGATTGCCAACCGCCGTGGCCTCCAGTGGGAGACCCGTGAGGGCATGCGTGCTGCCAACTACTACGGATCTGTTGTCATGAGCTCGACCGTCAAGCTGGGAACTGACCCCAAGACTGGTGAGGAAATTAACATTCCCTTCCATGACATGCTGCCAATGGTCCACCCCAATGATCTCGCTATTGGCGGATGGGACATCAGCAGCATGAACATCGCCGATGCCATGGACCGGGCCCAGGTCCTGGAGCCCTCTCTCAAGCAGTTGGTCCGCAAGGAGATGGCCGAGATGAAGCCGTTGCCTAGTATCTACTACCCCGACTTCATTGCTGCCAACCAGGAGGACCGTGCCGACAACGTCCTCGAGGGAACCAAGGCTTGCTGGGCTCACGTGGAGAAGATTCAGCAGGACATCCGGTGAGTTCCTATCAGCTGCGCTCACTTTCACCCTGCTAACAGGAACAGTGACTTCAAGGCTCAGCACGGGCTGGACAAGGTGATTGTCATGTGGACTGCCAATACCGAGCGGTACGCCGACATCGTGCCCGGTGTCAATGACACCGCCGACAACCTCCTCAACTCGATCAAGACTGGTCACGAGGAGGTTGCCCCGTCCACCGTCTTCGCGGTCGCCTGTATCCTGGAGAACACTCCTTTCATCAACGGCTCTCCCCAGAACACCTTCGTCCCCGGTGCCCTTGAGCTGGCCGAGAAGCACAAGGCCTTCATCGGCGGAGACGACTTCAAGTCGGGCCAGACCAAGATGAAGTCGGCTCTCGTGGACTTCCTCATCAACGCCGGTATCAAGCTTACTTCCATTGCCAGCTACAACCACCTGGGCAACAACGACGGCAAGAACCTGAGCTCCCAGAAGCAGTTCCGCTCCAAGGAGATCTCCAAGTCCAACGTGGTTGATGACATGGTTGCTGCCAACCACATCCTGTACGAGAAGGATGAGCATCCGGACCACACTGTGGTGATCAAGTACATGCCGGCCGTGGGTGACAACAAGCGTGCTCTGGATGAGTACTACGCTGAGATCTTCATGGGCGGTCACCAGACCATCAGCTTGTTCAACATCTGTGAGGACTCCTTGCTGGCTTCCCCTCTGATCATCGACTTGGTTGTGCTTGCCGAGATGATGACTCGCGTCAGCTGGAAGGCGGATGAGGCCGCCGACTACAAGGGCTTCCACAGTGTGCTCAGCGTGCTGAGCTACATGCTCAAGGCTCCCCTGACTCCCCCGGGAACTCCGGTCGTCAACTCGCTCAACAAGCAGCGCAATGCTTTGACCAACATCTTCCGCGCCTGCGTTGGCCTTCAGCCCGAATCGGACATGACCTTGGAGCACAAGCTGTTCTAGGTATCTAATACCGCATTACCACACATTCTCCAACTATAGTCACTCTTTGAATGCAGACTGATTTCGCCTTCTTACATTTTCATCCCCTGTAGTTACTCTGGTAGATGCATGTATTCTGATTCGTAATATCTGACCATAATAACTCTTCCCTATTTCGTCTCCCCGATACGCGAATACGCGTTGAGTGCCAACTGCCCACCCAAATGCGCATACAGCACATTCCCGGTGATCTCCCCTTTCTTGATCAAGTCCACCATCCCGGCAAAACTCTTGCCCTCATAGACCGGATCCGTGATGAAGGCCTCCATGCGCGCGGCATACTCAATGGCCTCCCACGTCCCCTTGTTGGGGATGCCATAAGTGCCCGCATGATAGTCCTCATTCAGAATCACATCTTCCTCGGTGATATCCTCCTCCTTCAATCCAATCTTGACCGCCGTATTCCTCGCAATCCGCAACACCTGCGCCTTCGTCTCCACCGGCTTCGCCGACCCATCGATGCCAATGACCCTCTTCTTCTTCTCCCCAGGATACAACTTCTCAATCAACTTAAACCCCGCCACCATCCCCGCCATCGTCGACCCCGTAACCGCACAAACCACAACATCATCAAACACAACCCCCAACTCCCTTTCCTGCTCCCGCACCTCAAACGCCCACCTCGCAAACCCCAACCCACCCAACGGATGATCCGACGCCCCAGCAGGGATATAATACGGCCGCTCCCCATTCGCCTCACACTCCTCCCGGAGATTCTTCAGCGTCTCCTTATGCTCAATCCCAAACCCGGCGTCCTCCATCCTCACATCCGCCCCCATCAGCCGACTCAACTGGATATTCCCCACAACATCATACCCCGGATCCTCCCAGTCCACCCAGTGCTCCTGCACCAGCCGCGCCTTGAGCCCCAGTCGCGCCGCGACCGCCGCAACCTGCCGCGTGTGGTTGCTTTGCACGCCGCCGATGGAAATCAGCGTCGTGGCGTTCTGGGCCAGTGCGTCCGCGGCCAGGTACTCGAGCTTCCGGGTTTTGTTGCCTCCGTACGCGAGGGCGGAGTTGAGGTCGTCGCGCTTGGCGCAGATGGTAGCCTTTTGGCCCAGGGAGGAGGTTATTCGGGGGAGG
>NW_015378344.1:0-41692 GCF_001204775.2 Aspergillus nomiae NRRL 13137
TCTAGGGATAAGGTGAGGTGGGAATAGGGGAAAGGGGGGGGGAGGGGGGGGGAAGTGTATCCCTTTTGAATTATACTCCGAGCATGGGCGTTGTCAAGCCCTCGGGTGCTAAATAAAGCGTCTGATCAAACACTAGGAGGTTGTTGATCGTTCTGGTGGATAATATATTGTGATCTGAAGACTCTCCCCGGTGTTTCCGGTGGGAGGCCACTACGGTTTCCTATTTGGGGAAGATGAGAAGTATCGTGATGTGCAGTTAGTTGGGCCATTCATAATTTCGTCGGTCGAATGTTTGGAACTAATGCGGGGGAATGGCCGGCGGCGGCAGACCAAGTCGATTGCCAGTAGTCATCGTTAGTCTTAGTAGTCCTATTATCGTCAGGGGAGGAATTGGTATGGAGTAGGTAACGTAGTGGGCACTGGCTAGATTGGATTACTAATTAGCAGCTTGGTAACTAACTAACGTCACCACGATGATCGATTTCATTTCGACAGAATTCCCATATGATCATCTAGTCCTTGAGGCATTTGGAAGAGACCACTCGTGCTGTCCCCCTCAGTTTCGAACGTGCCTCCGCGGCTGTCTACTCCGGAGTATATCTTCCGCGGAGGACGGAGGAGAAGTGTTCAAGTATAAGACGGGGTAATATAAGTGTCCAGGACCCTTCCAGTGGGACAATGGCATGATACGAGGGATCATCTTGCTCATGGTCATGACCATACAAACCTTATTTCCTGTCTGAAGCGCATCCGGCTATGATGAACGGCTGATTGATTCGAGCAAATATTCGTTGCTGCATGTACCCTGGAAAATAAAGTCCCATAAAATACTGTATTTCATACACTCGTATTGACCGAGATCCAGAACCATGGCCTCGGTCTGCTCTGTATCGTGTACATACTGCGCAGTACGTGGTTGAATTGCAGAGGGATTAGTAACCACAAGGACCAAAGTCCAGCAGCTCAGGCCCTCACCAATGTCTCAGGATCGCCATCTCCCATGCCCAGGCAGTCCATGAATGGGACCTTCAGGCTGACTGTCAAACTCTGGGCTCGGGCATTGTTCCCGAGCGGGAACAGCGCTACTGTGTAGTATGGTTTAGTACGATGCTCCGTCGCTTCGGTTCGCCTACTAAATTCCATAGACACTGGTAGACAGGTGGGCCATACCAACCCAGTTCCCCAGCTCCCTGAACAAAAATTCCTTCAAATTATTAGCTTATTGTGCGCCAGACTGGAGGAATTGGATCAGCCAACCAATTGAACCGGCAACCCGGGCAGTGGAAATATTACCCTGGCTTTTCTTATTTTTTTTCTTCTTGTTGTTCTATTGTTTCGACTTCTGACTGTTGTTTACATTCTTACGGGTCGGTATTTGGTACTTGTATCCATGTGTCAACCCCAAACCTTAAGTCTATTGAGTATTATTCTTTGCTTTTTCTTGGTCTTTATTAGGAATCATGAAGAGAATTGCATTTGAAGATGTTACAAATTTTGGCTAATTGTATGTACCGTATGTAATAATTCAGGTACCTACTAGTGAATACACGGGGAGATGGCTAATGTCATTTCAACAGACTGGGATTTATTGATGAATTTCATATGCGTTAACAGTGATCCTGACCATTATTAATTTGGTAAGATATCGGAAATACTGAAAATATATAAAAATAAAATAAAAATAAAAGTAAATAATAAAATGATTGAAATAAAAAGTGCGACCCATGGGCCGTTCTTTTTAGACTCAACCCATACGGAGCTGTACCCACCCCCCTCTCGCTCATCCGGTTCCCCCAGAAAGCCTATCCGGCTTCTATTTATCGTTCGGTCCGCCGCTGTTGGTGCGCTGATAGTATTTCTTTTTTTTTTTTTTCTTCCGGTGATTTGGCTACCTGATGTTGGTCGCTTCTTTCGCAACGACGTATATAGCTCACCATACCCCATTGACAGTTAAGGTGCCACCTTCAACCTCTCCCTCGGATTTGACTGATCCAGTCCACCACTGGATCTGACCGCCACTCGGCCAATCAAGCGAGCCCACTTCCTTGCCATTGCAGACCCTGCGCCTTGGGTTTTACCTCACCGTCTCGCTGGGTCTCCCAGTCCTGTGGTTCGGTACTCGCCTGTGTGACCTGCTCTGACTATAAACTTCGCCATCAACTTCAACCACCACGACTTCACGGGCGATCATCTTCCATATCGCAGACGACTGGTCAATTCGTCTCTTTTTTCGCACTCACCTTTTTTATTTTTATTTTAGTGTTTTACTTCCCCTCACCCCATAGGTTGGACACGCCAACTCTGCTGCCCCTGGAGGATATAGAAGGCCAGACCCAAACTCAGTACAAACCATCGATTGAGAACACAATTACCGTCGACAGAAACAGAAAAAAAACTACCTGCCGATGTTGTTCCCGAAGTTCAACGACACCAAGCAACTATCCCAAATCTAAAACATCACTATATACATCTGGACTCGGAAAAACCCCACGCAACATGTCCAGCCAAGGGGACCCGAGACAGCCCAATGAGGGGAAGCCCGAGGGCTTCGCGAAGTACCTGCAACGAATGAGAACGGTGCTGAGGAAAAGCTCACCCTCGAAGTCTGGATCTGCGTCCAACTCGCAGGAAACGAGTGGACAAGCTTCGCCGACCAAGTCCGCGTCGTACGACCTCCTCCCCTCTCCCTCTTTTCTGTTCGCACCTATGGGCGCACTAACGTGAGCGGCAGTCCGAAAACCACTGCTCCTGCTAAGGCTACTGCTGTCCCGAAAACAACTGCTCCAACGAAGCACACGACCGCCAACGCTGGCCCCGAGCCGACCGTGTTCAAGCATTGGGGCGCCATTCAGGAGGAGAAGGCTCGTTCGCTGTTCGCCAAGTATGGGTTGACGCTGGAACCCGGGGAATGGAGGCCGCCCACCGACACCGAGGTCCAACGTGTGGCTAAGCCCATTCGCATGAGAGTCCGCCGCACCTGTCACCGCTGCCAGACCACCTTCGGCATCGACAAGCTCTGCTCCAACTGCCAGCATGTCCGCTGCAAGAAGTGTCCCCGCTACCCGCCGCATAAGTCATCGCATGATCACCAGACCGAGGCCGCCCTGCAGACTATCCTCTCGCAGAAGGGCAAGGAGCCGACCGGCGTGAAGGACAAAGAGCCGACCGGCGTGCCGCGCAAGACGAAGGAGCCCCCGCTTACCCTCCCATCCCGCACCGGCGGCCAGGACCTCATCCGCAAAGAAGTCAAGCAGAGAGTGCGCCGCACTTGCCACCGTTGCTGTACGACCTTCGCGCCCGATGCCACGGAGTGCGAGAATTGCAAACACACCCGCTGCAAGAAGTGTCCCCGAGAACCGTATGTGACGGTCTTTTTTTTGCTCCGATGATACGTAGCGACATTGTACTGACTACTACTTACTCCCAGGGCGAAATTGGACAAGTATCCCGATGGGTATCCTGGAGATGCGGAACCGCCTGTGGAACCGCCAGCACGCACGTGGAAGAAACCGCGTCTGCGCGTGCGATACACCTGTCACCAGTGTTCGACCATGTACCGGCCCGGGGAAAGGACATGCTCGAATTGTGGGCAGGAGAAATGCCCGGAAACCATACGAGACCCGTACGTCTGACTCTTTTACTACGCATGTGTGTTTGTTTTACTGACTTCATCCCAGACCCAAGAAACAGAAACCAGAGCCCGACCCGGATGTGGTGAGACGGGTGGAAGAGCGGTTGAAGGTTACGATCAGCGCTGGTTAGGAATGCAACTGGGAGCCGGTACTGGTCTCAAGCCGGTCTGTTTCCATGGATTCTCTTCTCAGTACAACAACACGACTTAGCGTCCACTCTTTTCTGACTACAATACCATTTGATACAGTTGGAGCAGGGAGCCTCAGTCCTTGTTTGGCAAAACCGCCCATCACAAAACGGCCTGTCTCAGTAGTTACCAGTAGAAGGATGCCTGACAAAACCCGTGTAACAATCCACCTGCGTAGTTGTAAAACCAGACCAAACAATCGGCAGCCCAGCTGTCAACGCTTGTCTAGCCCAAAATGAACCCACTGTTTCGGAACGATGGTCTGCTCTAAAATTATCCCCGGGGTCTGGACACAAACAATCGAATCCCTACATGTATTCCTTACTTCTACGTACCTACTATTGGTCGAAAGAGCCCGAGTGCAGGTCGCTAATCGTGAGCTCTCACAACTTAGGAAACCGTTAGACTCCACTGGACCTGTCAACCAAACCCTAAAGTGGCTCTACCTATCTAATTGAGGCGATAGACGGGCTGGACGATAAGTACAGCCAGGAAGTGGGGAGACGGGGGGCGGGGACCATAGCGGGAATAACGGTCGGACATGATCTGGGTCAAGATCAGTGAAATTGAGGGGTTCCAGAAAAGGTCACTTAGTACTAATTTCTGTGTACTTGTGTAGAGGGATTGGGAACTAGTAGTTGGTCTGGTATGGCATGATTCAGGCCAATGGTCGCTTAGGTGCACCTCGGTCGTACCGGGAAAACTCCGGTGTTACCTTTCGAGCCCTACAGGTGGGTAGTATTAATAGAGGCGGTTATGTATGGTACTGTATGTATTGCTTGTACTGTACCAAGTATCTGATTGACTTTGATTGTGTTGGCTGACAGCGTAAGCGAAGGAACTTGTACATACAAGGGTGCACTCAGCAAGCAGAAGTAGATATGTACAATCATCTCCCATGGACCGAGGAAGTGAAGAAGAAAAAAGAAAACAAAAAGAAAAAGAAAAAGAAAAAGACCAAAGCGCAAACAAAGGACGAGTAATTCCAAATTCTCTCTCCAAATGCCGACCAAATCCCGTCACCGTGGAATCCTGCAGCCCAGCCGGCTGGGCAAGGATTCCCACTTTCGCTCCCCACCAGACATGTACGACGCCCACTTCGTCTGGAGTGTCGGGTCCGCTTGGCAACGAGGTATCATGACACTGACGGACAGGTGCCGGTCTGCCTGTCTGGCTGGCGGCCACCTGTCACGCCCTCTTTCGGACAGTTCCAGATTGACGGGTCGGTTGATGCTCGGGCCCGGGCGTCTATGAGTTCACTAGTTGCATGTATGACAGTCCAGATGGGCATGATCTGCTTGGAATTGACGGGCTCAGAGCATGCGATACAGCGTCCCGGTTCACGGAATCATTCCGAAATATAGGTCTGCTGCTTTCTATTATTATTATTATTATTTTCTATCTGATTTCTCTCAAGAGTCGGCGTTTCGGCCACTAGCCGGGATTCAACGCTTGGACTGACTGACTGACGTGCCAAGGAACTTATGAGGCATGATCTCCGTTTTCTTCAGTGTTGGTCAAGCACTGGGATTCTCCGGCCGAGATAGGGGGTGCAGACTTGCGTAGCTTGTGAGTCGGAGCTTGGCTGATAAGGACGTTGCAGTTGAAGTGGACTGGCTAGTCATATCCACAACTGAAGCTGTCATTCGAGGCAGGCTGCTAAGCTGGTCTTTGTCTCCCTGAATTGAGTTAATCCTTGCTGTGTAAGTTAGCCATCTCCCAACCCAAAGTAGATAACCGTAAAGTTTATACGAATCGAACACACCTCACAGGATTCCAATTCCGACATGCTCTTCAGCATTCCCATGGTCCCCGACGTGTACGTCAACCATCGGCGATCCACAATTAAGCTTCTTAAGAGAGCCCCCGGCTAGTCAGACAGAGCAAGCAACCCCAAACCGACTGATTCAGTCACATCGTCATTATGAAGGACTGATCCCCGTGCTAAAAACGAATAACTCCGTCCATACTACGGCGTACGCGGTCTAGTTAGCGCCGCGCCTTGTGGAAACATACCAAAAGTAATCACTTTATTTTCAGTGCAATACGCTTATACTGGTTCTGGAAATCCCCGAGTCGGCTAGAGGGCGCTCGGGCCATTTCGACTATGGCTAGTTCTGGTGTTGTTGTGGTAGATCGTCCGGTTTTGGCAACGCCGGTCTGGTCGGGTTGACGGTTCCGGTGGGATGGCGTTGTGGGTTCAATAAGGTTTAACGGTGTTGGATTTGTTTGGAGTGGTTTCTTTGGGTGTGGTGATTAGTGAGGGGGTTATTTCATGGATGTTGTTAACATTGGTTCTGGGATGGTGGCTTGTTTTGGTTGATCGACGGTGTATACTTTACTTTGTAAAAGTGATGTGCTGTCATGACCAGTATCATGATATCAATAACAGCCAGCAAGGGACAAGGAACCAAAAGACAAAGAAAGTACAGAAAAGTATAAAAGAAAAAAAAAGAAAACAAAAGAAAAGCAATTCCGTTATTGTAACCACTGACTCGGAAACTTCAGTATTCCATGTGTACAGCAGCTCATGGCTGTGTAACGTTTTCGCATTTATGCTTATTTGAACTGTATTACCCAGCCGTTATCTTGAGCAACTTTACACCAGTCATACCACACATTTTTGGATCATCCAAAGCGAGGGCTCAAGGAATGAGCTTATGGTCATTCCCTATTATCTTCTCTAGTTTCGGAGGATTTCCGGGCTCTTCTCAATCTGTAAGGGTGATCCTCAGTATCCTATATTAGGATGTTATTATTATGGTAGCTTTGAGGTGAGCCCATTATTATTTTTGTTCTGTACCATCTGGACCGTTTTCTTGTCCCATGGAATTCTTAATTAGCCTCCTTGGCGGTTCGGTCCGTGACCCGCCATGGTTTCCTTGGAAGAATATTGACTTAACCGAAGTATTATTGTATCATGGTCCGGTATGGTATTACCTGGTATCACCGGATAAAATTCAGACATGACCAACTCTTAATTATTACCAAGGTTTACCCATGATCTTCTTCTATAGCCCCATAGACTTATCTCTTTGTCTACCACCACGGATCAGAGGTATACTCCGTACGCGCCCATGGACTATCGCTGCAGGCATACATCAGGCGAGAAGGCAACCACCGACAGCAGCATCCAGCGCCTTGCATCGGGGTTGCCGTCAGCAACGCGAGCGTCCTGCGAGGATGCTTCCTGCGTTTCCCTCCTCGGGGCACGCCGTGTAACCTGAATTGAAGGGACTCATGGAAAAATTTTCACACATTCCCAGCGATGTGGTTGGATGCAGGTCCACCTTCCTGCAAGCTGCAATCCCAACACGACGCACGAGGCACATATGCTATCCACCTACAAGCAAAAACATGGAGGATGCTGTCTGGCTGCCTAGCTTCGACCTCGGACTTATGTAGTCCAGCAAGACAAATCAACGGTTGGAAATGGCGCCGTCGTTTTCCCAGGACTCTGGATGCGTGCAGATCCCCACGCAAACAACTCATCTGTTGGGACCGCCTCATTTAATGACTCGATTAGACCCGTCATGTTGCTCATCCGTATCTTGTCGGACAATTCTTCGCTCTCTCAGAGAGTCATTCCTTACAGACTCGGTGGAGACGAACAACAAACAAGGCTTTTTTCGGAAGGCAACTTCGCACGGCCCCGCCGTGAAGTTCCAGCGCAACGGAAACAAATAGGATCGGTCCCGCGGAACATATCCCTCCCTATATAACGATATTCCCTGTCTATATTGATCCACTTTTCGAGGGGCGATTCATGTGCCACCGGTTTGGGAACGGTGGAGTCCCCGGTGAAATTTTTCTCACTTCGGTGGTCCGTTTTCTTCATCGGATCCCTGTCTGCTTCTTAGCATGACCAAGTCATGCACTGGTGGCTCGCCTAGGGTGTTATGCACCGGGCGCTTCAATAGGTAAGGCATGAGATGTCTGTCCTGTAATACGGTACTTCTATTCGTGCTGACCAACTTGCTAGTAGCTCTATTGCCGACTGGTGGCGCCGCATACACGTTGTTTCCGTCTGTTGTTGCAGTCGTTATGCAGCTTGATGTTTTGGTGGGGAGAACCTTTCTGTCTGTATCTGTTTATACGCGAATTACCAGTACAGAATGCGATCAGGGTCGTTACAGGTAATGGATTGAAAGCGATACCAGACATACTCGTTGATAATGTAAGATTCTTGCCGTTTACTTGCTCCTGTTTAGGAAGGTGCTCGGAGTATCCGTGGACTAACCGAGTACTTTGTCTCTGTTTCTCCCTTCATATGATCCACATCAATTACATCAATTCCGATGAACAAATGTTTCTGGGCACATGAAAATGCTGTAACACTCCCTACCAACCGTTCAGTTCCCTGAAACAAACTAGATGATGTCCGTACATCAATACCGTCGCGTTTTCTTGGACGGCCCAACCGATCCGAAATCAAGGCGCCGCTTTCGCTGGTCGCTGCATTGTGCACATTTTATGTAAAACACACTTTTGGGGAAATATCCCATAGATTCATGTGCATGGTTCACTCCCACGAAGTCTGTCTGTGACCAACTCAGGCACTCCTCACAGTATGCTCTATAGCAAGTTGTGCAGCAGTACAAGAGCCCACCTGCCTTGCTACTTGTTTTCTCGCATTGAGAGCAATAGTGATGGGGGCATAAAAGCCTCTTTCCGCCACGGCGCATCTTGCCTATCGACTCGAGACACTCTTTGTGGAATGCCAATGGACAAAGATCGCACTCTTGAGGGCTGAACTTCCGGCAGAGAAAACATGTCTGGAAAGATTTTAGCCTTGCGATTGGCTTGAGACTTTGGGGATTACTACTTACAGCTTCGTGCGTCATTTTCTCCTTCGGGTCCGTCTGCGACAGATTTGGACATCTCTTGCTGGAGAGGCTCTCGAGTCGGATACTATCCTTTCCCACGGAGAAGCCGTCGATTATAACAGTCCGCTCCTTTCCAATGCGTCTATCTGCTCGACAAAGATCCGTAGACAAAGCTTCATAGATGGAAAATGATCTGAATCTTGTGTCGACCTTTTTCCCGTCGAAAATATTGGTTTTGACCCGCTCCGCGCGCGCCAGCCAAGCCTTTTCTTGGTGTACATCGATAGCGGTGTTTTTCCTGTTTAGCTCAATGGACCGGTTGCTAGCACATACATTGAGGATCATTTTCCAGTTGAACCAGCTCAATTCTGTTGCATCCAACTGGTTAGACGTTAAAACTGCTCGACTGCGGACTAACGCAGACAAGTCCTCCGTATCCATGGCGTAGGCTAGTCCCCGAGAATCAATCATATTTGCAAATGCTTTCATATCATGCGCTGCAGTCATATCCTCCATGACTTTGCTGGCAACATATGCTTTCTTGACAATGCGACGGCTGATCTGTTCTTCCACTGTGCCTTTTGACTGGAGCTTAAAGATACTCACCGGGTGGTTCTGTCCGATTCGATGGACTCTCGCTTCAGCCTGTCGCATAACTTGGGGGTTCCAGTCTTCATCCAAGAAGATAACCGTTGAGGAACTAATTAAATTGAGACCCTCGCCGCCAGCCCTTATCGAAATCAGAAAGACCATGTATCTGGGATCCTTCTGGAAGAGGTAAATCGAGAGGTTCCGCCGTGCGTTAGATGTGCTTCCGTCTAATCGAACATATCTCACAGGATCGCCGTTCTTCTGGATAGTCAATAGAAGATCCTCACAAAGATTCAAAGCCTGATTGAAGTTCGAAAATATGACTATCTTCTTCCCTCTCTTTAAGACAAAATGCTGGACCATTTTAAGGAGCACGATGTATTTTCCAGAATTTGTGATAACATGTGCTCCGAGTTCGTAAGGATCCGGAATCGCATCATCTAATAGATACGGGTGGATCGAACACTGGATTTGCGAATCAGTTAAACTGGCATACTAGGTAAAAACTTATGGCTCACCTTGCGCAGTTCCATGAGGATATTGCTCAATATTCTGTACTTTCTCTTTTCAACGTGCTTTGCTGAAGATAGCCCGGATATGCCAGCATTGAAACCATCATTCTGCTCACACATCATATTAGACTTTTGGTGTTTGCTCATCTCACGCTTATGGCCGAATGAGATGCTCCCATGTCCACCTTGAATGGAATTTTCTATGCCGGTAAGTATCCTCAAGTACAAGGAACGTTGAAACTCTGACAGAGGCACCGATAAAACTGTCTCTGTCTTCTGTGGAATTGAAAGCCCTACTTCTGGGGATTCCTTAACTCTGCGGAGCATGATTAGGCCGAGGAAGCTTTGGACTTGGTCGAAGAATTTGGGATCGAACTTCCCATCTCTGAGCGAAAATGCCTCTTCGAACGGCTCTGATGTAGACGGCACAAAGACATCAGGGTAGAGCCAATGGAAGATTGACCACAATTCCCTTAGATTGTTCTGTATTGGGGTTCTGAGTGTCGACAATGTTAGTCGTTTGAGCAAACGGTACCTGCAAGATGTGTTCTTACCCCGAGAGGACGAGCTTGTATTCAGCCCTGATACTTTGAATGGTTTGGGCTCTGTGCGATTGGTTATTCTTGATGCGATGGCCCTCATCAAGAACAACATAATTCCATACGAACTTTCGGAACCATTTGATATCTGAGGTCAAAGTTTCATAGGAGGTTATAACAATGTCCACCGCAGGTGTCACACTCCTCCGGCTTTTACCTCTGGCAGGAGTCAGAATCTTCTTGACTGCCTCCTTTTTGCTCGGTGTTCCGTGGAACTTGATAGAAGTGAGCTCCGGTGTCCACTTGTTTATCTCTGAAAGCCAAACTTCCATCACACTGAACGGACAGACAATCAAGAACGGACCAGGCTTTTCAAGTCGCACAGTACTATCGTGCTTCTTGATATACTGGAAGAGAGCAAGGGTCTGGATAGTCTTCCCTAGGCCCATCTCATCTGCGAGGATTCCACCAATGCCGTTGTTTCGGAGATACAATAGAAATGACAGCCCTCGAAGCTGGTACGGTTTCAGTTGAGCTTGAAGTCTATGCTGCATTGTCAGTCGTTGCCAAAGCCGGAGAATACTAGGCTACCCTTACCCTGTACGCTGTGGATTCAACAGTTTGTATGGTCGCACAGTGGCAGTCAACGTCTCCTTGTTTTGATAGAATCGCCCCTTGTCACCCAGAAGTGGAAGGACGATGTCTTTTATGGCCGTGAAAAAGTTGTTCCTCTTGCTTTCAATACCTTGCATAATATCCACCGCAGACTTGGCCACACAGTAACCCTCGCGTGAAACGGTCGAGTGTGACCTGATGCCTAATGTGTTGTCAGTTCAGAGCTTACATAGATTGAACGAACCAGTTCAGCAGTTACCATCAGTATGAACTTTACTTTCCGGTTCGTGGAACGGCAATGGCGGCGTCAATGGGCTGAGTGTCGTGGAGGAGAGGCTGCTCAGGGGGCTGCTCCACGGAGTTGGAGGCGAGCTGGAGCTGTCGGACAAAGTGTCTTGAAGGTTCTGGTCATCCATGCTGGATTGAGAGTTATCTGAGTTGGAGTTGGATTTCGAGCTGGTCTTCCAGGAACCCGTCGGCCAGCGCATATAGGAACTCCATGAGAATGAAGGCAAAGATAGCCAAGCAGGCCCAACACTTGAAGATACCATGTCTGCGTAGTGGTACTTTTGGTGAGATGATGCTGAAACGAGTCTGTAACTGCTGTCCCCTTGTTGGAGCTGCCGTTGGGAGACGTTGGGATGCCATTTTGACTAGAGAGAGAGTATATATCGACACCTTGCCTATCCAGGTGTTACAACAGCTCTGAGACAGTTAATGTCGTGTTGGGCCAGGAGTAGGATGTGTGAATGGTTCATAACTTAGAATATCATACTTGCTGGGACAGTAATAACACAAAAGTGCACAGTGTTACTTGAGGGCCCCTCTGCCCAGAAGTTTAGCTCATATAATCTATGACCAAAGGATCAAATGTGAGGAAGGGAATGACAGAGTGAGTGAAGAGTCCTTATCCACTGCGTTCATTCACGGTGACCACATTAGGTTGTAGTGATAGAACATGTCAGGTCCTTGAAGTGACGCAGCTAAAGAGTTGTTCACCATTCCTCTGGTTAACACATAATTCACAGGGGCTTGTGAGGAAGAATATCCCACCTGTCAGTCCGGGATGGAGCAATCTGCATTCTTTGAACATGATTATAGAGCCCTAAGCAATGTACATTCAATACTCCACCCTGACAATACACTCCATACTTATATAAATTGAAGTCCATAAACTAGCCCCAAATCAAGCAAGCACATAAACAGACAAAAGAAGAAAAAAAAGAAAAGAAATCAAACCCTAATCCTCCGACTCATCATCTCCGTCCCAGCCGACTTCTCATACTCCGCACTACCCAATCCCCCCTCCTCCCCAACGCCCTCCTCAAACCCACTCCTTACTGCTAATCACCTCGTCCTCCCCTCCCTCCGGAATACACTCCGACCCCTCCAACCTGCGCAAGACAACCTCATCCCCAGGCCTCGCAAAATAAACCAGACTATACCTGGTACACGCCGCCTGCTCCCCAGGGGGCGCCACAACACGATGAATATTCGACCTCAGCAACCCATTCGTGAACTTCACCAACGCATCCCCCAGATTCACAATCGCATGGCCCGGCAAAGGTCGCACATACGTCCACTCTGCGTCTGCCCCCGCCGGCAGAACCTGCAGCCCGCCCAGCCGGTTGAAGAGGATGGTCACGCTGCCGAAGTCGGTGTGCTCGCCCATCGCCGTGCGGCTGTCTCGTAGTGGTTGCGGCGGCGCTTTGATGAAGCGTACTTGGTCGCTGCTTCGGGACTGCAGGCGGTGGAGGTCGGGGAGGGTCGACTCGGGGAGTCCCAGGGTTTTGTTTAGGAGGGTGAGTACGAGGATCGTGATGTCGTGCGAGAGCGTGATGAAGGTTTTCAGGTCGGTGTGTGTTTCGGGGGTGGAGAGGATTTCTGGGCCTGGGAGCGCGGGGGAGAGGTTGAGGATGGCGTCTTTGGAGACCTTTTTGTATGTTAGTTAGTATACTATGCATATGCATATGCATATGGTATATGTGTATGTATCTTAGTGATGATGATAGTGATAGTAGTGGTGGTGATGGGGAAGGGGACAGAATCTACATTATAAAACTCATTCCTATCCATATTCCCCTCTTTATCTGCAATCATTGCCCCCTGGGCTTTATACCCATGGTAAGAACCCTGGGCACTGAAATCATACTTCTGTTTCTCGGCGAGCGGGAGCTGGAACAGTTCCGTGCCTGTCTGGAATAGCTTGTCTGCTGTGGCGAGGAGGGTAGTCCCTGACTCAGTGCCCTGCAGGTCCAGGTAGAAGAACCCGATGTCGCAGCATGCTTGCATGAACCGGTCTGTTTCTGCTTCGTCGTGGGCGAGCAGTTTGCTGAGCGAGAGGCGGGTTAGGGGCGCTGTGGGGACGCTGTCTGGGAATGGGGGGAGGGTCTCTTGGGTGGCCATTTTGTTGGGTTTGGGCTTGTTCTTTTGTGTTGCTTTGTGTTGGATGTTTGAAGTTGAAGTTGATCCTGATCTTGATATAGATGTAGCCCTAATGCGGGGAAGGAGGTGAGCCGAGGATTTGGGCCAGTTAGGGGTTTGGTTCTAGCCGATGGATGGGTTTACGAGGTTACGTTGGGGTCGTATGGTTTTGTTTGAGTTTGGAGAAAGAATTCCTTTTGGAGACAGTGGATTTGGTTCACTGTTGCTGTATTGGTGGGCGTTCGTTGGATCCAGTCTTGACCTGTAGCCTGTTTCCTGTCAAGAGTCAGGAGGACTACTACTGTGTTGGAGAACCCGGCATACGAATCGCACATACGACAATTGACTAATGCCAATTGGATCTCAAATACTCTTTGAACTTTCGATACCTCGGTATGCTAATAAGTGTATGTCATAGATTGCGTCCATATTATCCTGAATCTCAAATGCTGTGAACTTGACTAGGGCCATTTCTATTCCTGGGATGTTAGACAAGGGTTAGAAGAGAGATTCGTTTGACTAACCACGAACAAACTAACTAGCATATGAGCTGCTCACAACACCACTAGACATCATACATGAAGCGAATGAATACAGAGCTAAGGTATACTCGAAGTCATATACTAGGTAGACCGTAGCCGTGGAGTAAAACACTCCATTTATACTCCAACGTCCCAAACAGGCAACCCCCGTGATAAACCTAACCTTATCAGCCCAGCAAAAAGTCCCGATAACAGAACAATTTCTCTCCAACCACGTAACCACCTCGAGCACCTCCTTCAACACCACACCAACACCCAAAACCAAGAAACAAAAAGAAAAGGGGACAGGAGAAAGGAAAAAAAAATGACCACCCCAAAACCGCACATCGCGCAAACCCTCCTCGAGCGCGCCCACTCCCCCGACACCGCGTCGCAACTGTTCAAAGAACGCATAAAACAGAAACCGCTCTACCTGCGCCCGACATCGCCCACGCCCGAAGACAACCGCGACCGACGCCGTCGCCACCGTCTCCAGAAGAAAGCCTACTTCCTCCGCAAACAGAAGCCGCGGCCGCTGTCGGCGCGCGAGAAGCGCGTCTCCGGTATCTACGACCTGCCCAAGGAGGAGTGCAAGTATGCGATTTTCAAGGGCCTGCATGGCATGTGGGTGGGGTATATGCGGGAGGTGCTGGATCTCGGGGGTCGCAAGCCGGAGGAGGTTAATGTGACGGCATTGTCGCATGGGAGTAAGCTGGTTAGTGCTGATTTCCACGGGGCGGAGGTCGAGGTTGTGAGGAGTCGGTGTGCGGGGAGGGTGGGCGTTAGGGGTATTGTGGTTCGGGATACAAAGTTTACTTTTGTGGTTGTTACGGAGGGGGATGAGATTAAGAGTGAGTGTTCTTTCTTTTGTTTTAGTCTGTGGTGAGTTGGTGAGCCTAATGTTGATGCTGTTTGCGATAGCTTTGCCGAAGGAACAGACCATTTTTCGCTTTCGGGTGCCGTTGTCCGCACCGGGTCAGGATGATATGGATGTGACGGAAGACGCAAGTGCGAATGCTGGTTCCAATGCTAGAAAGGACCTTACGTTTGAGCTTCATGGGAGTCAGTTCCTGAATCGGCCGGTGGATCGTGCAAACAAGAAGTTCAAGTGGCGCAATGTGGACTATCTTTGATTGATGGTGTGGTGTTCGCCTATATTTTATGACGTTGACGACACTCTACGACGGGGTAGGCCCAGCGAAAAGACAATCCTTATTTGGCAGTCATGCTGGCAACGGAGCGCAGATGCTGAAGGAATGAAGCGCAAAACGCGATGCAGAGAATACTGGTGCCGAGTCGATATAGGAGAGGATTCCTGGCGTCGCCTGCGCATTGCCTGCCCTCAAGCATGACCAAGCCTCCGGCACCCCATGCCGTCCGTTGGCATCAAACCTCTTTCGGAGTAACCGTCGAAAGTAGGGATGCTGCGCCTCGAAGGCCGCAGCTCTGCTTCTCCGGCCTTATATTGAGCTTGTCTTACATATGCTACAGGATGTGAGCTATTAGGCCATTAGCCAGTATTTAGACGTATGCTACTGAGGTGGTTTAATGGGTATCATTTTGACTAGAACAAATGCTTCTCTAGTTGCATATAAGATAATAGAGCTTCAATGTGATAATCGTGTCTCTTATGACAACCATAGAGACTCGACATTTGACTTGATATTAAAAGTCGCACCGTCAAAGACCTGCCACAGGTCCCATGGCTAGACCGAGCCGTTAGCATATGCCACTAACCTCAGTCAAGCACAGGTATGCTTAATTGGTCGCCAGTACGGATGTTCACCGACATCCATAGTACTCGTGGGTTATGTATATCAAGCATCAACAGTGGCGTTCCGTTGATCGGATATCTTCCATCCAGGAAGCGTCGAGGGCTGTGCACACGTTCCATACAGCCTATCTGCTGAACGATATGTCTGCATCGCCGATGTGCGGCGTGAGACCGGTCCGTCAAAGTCTAGCAATCCAGGACAATAGTCTCACATTCCTGCCCACTCAATGCTGAAAGTTCTCACATTCTCTTCATCGGCAGTGTTCTCCTTCTTCTCAGCACCTCCAATCATAAATGCCTTCTTTACACCCGTGCCCAGTCGACCTCCGGCGATAATGTCCATCAAATCGAGCTCTTCGTCCCATTCGGCAGAGACAACCAAGAAATGAGAGTGGAATCGTAAGGGATCGCCCGGATAGGCAAGATACTGGCAGCCAAATCGAGACCCGGGGACAGGAAATAACCCTCGGCATGGAGATGAGCAAACAAAGGATAAGACGAGGGAGCCTGAGGTATTGGCAGCAGCTGCTCGGCAGAGGGCTCAGCTGGGAGAGGCGGACGAGCCGTTGCTGGCGTGATGCCCAGTGCATTCTCGGGGGCGACAGTAGTGGAGGTACGTCGAGAAGTAGTTTGACTATGGCTTGACGGTTGACTGTCTGCGAAGAGGTCTACCAATGGGTCATCCTTAGGCCCATCAGCGACAGTAGAAGCGGGTTCAGGATCCTCGGATTTCTTTGATTTGGCAGCTTTTGCTTTCTTTTCTTCTAATTTCTTTAATGATTTCTCTCTCTGTTGCTCCTTCCGGCTGGCTTGCAGCCGCATAGCTTGAAGGCCTTGGGATTCTAGCTCACGGAGATACTTCTTGCGATCCTCCTCCATCAGGCTTTCATGCCTTGGTTCTGAACTTTTACCTCGTCTACAATGCAAGCTACACCTTTCTCCACCAGCAGCCTCGCCTCCTCCGGCATCAGCTCCAGCGGCAATCCCAGGAAGACATTTTGTTGTGGGATTTGCGGCAGAGTGCCTATCAGGACACCACAGATGTGATGCTCTCGTCTCAAATACGTAACGGCATCAATAGAGAAAAGATAGTAGTTACCCGCGATATACGAGATCGGGATGGGGAGGGTGGGCTCCGTAGTCATTTTGTTTATGTGAGATGTTCCAGTTTATCAGTTGCACTGCTATAACCAGTTTGATGTTAGCATATTGTTAAACACAAGAGATGCAAGATCAACATGGTAAATAAAGAATGCAAGTCATTTTCGATACATTTCTCAATCACATATGCTCGTTTTATGAGATATTATAGTGAGCTTCAGGGGATTGACAGATTATAGTATTTGTATAATCATGCAAAGACAGCAATATTAAGAAAATAAAGACAGTAACTTACCATCAAATACAAGAGTACATAACAAGATGAAGAGATGCTCTGGAATTTGGCCAGCAAAACCAGAGCTATGTCAATTGCGGTTGTGTCTAAGTGATGAGGAAGAAGAATGTAAATTTTGGTGGGAGGAGAAGCTCTTAAAAGCTAAACCCTGACGGAGCCTTTCCTCTTCGCGTTAGTCACATGAAGTGGGTTTCTCATGCCTGAGGCAACATATTCTACCATACTCCGGAGACTAGAAAGCAGGTCCGTCAGCTATCTCTGCAACTTGTTGTTGAAACTTAGGCCTAACATCATCCGATCCATCCGATAACGGCTGGATTTGACGCAGTATCGGTCTAACTATCAAGAAGATTCGCTTCAAACAAGCAATATCGCATCACGTGCTGTACATGGTTGCGCTAAGCCTGGAGCGGCACTGCTGATCAGCCCAAACAAGAAACCATCTCTATTTCTTTTCTATCCTATGCTAGCATACGGTAACACGACCAGCTGTGGCCGCGATGAATTTCCTTCTACTCCTCTTTGTGGTGTTTTTTGCGCCTCTCCTTCTACTCCTAGGTAAGTGACTCCCCTACGCTAACGGGTCTCCATCGTTAACACCTCGGAGCGTGGCTTGCTCTATCGTCTTGCCTAGGGAGGAGCCTTCGCTCTCGGTTCACGCAGAACTCACTCAGAGAGGGCATGGATGCCTACGGAAGGGACTATCTCCGAGGCATGGCTGGCTCTGGGCCTGCCATGTCTGAACAGATCGAACTGGAGGATATGCTGAGAGATTCGGACCATGAAGAATGATTTGCGGACTTCCTTCTCCCTCATTCAACATAGCAGCGTCAGTTTAGAATTCTAGATCCGCTTTTTTTGGCATTCCGCCTTGACCCGCGCCTTCTTGGGCTTCCTTATCTCCTTCGGCCGGCGGTAAACTGAACGGCTTAATTTCGAACTTCCGTCTGCTGAGAGTAAACGCCCAATCTTGTCCAACATTCTGATCACTACCCCCGCCCCGTTCGTGTAGCACAGGCAGTCGATGAGTTTTGAGCACGCCTTGCGGTGGCTCTTCACCGGCTGTCGCAGCGCCTGAGGTTGCGAGGGCATCGGCAGAGTGGGGGAAAGGACAAAGCTCGATAACACCATCGGTCAAAAGTTCGACCCATCGCACAAGCCCCGAGGAGCGGGGGAACAAAGACAAAGGCATTGTTATCATAGCTGTGACACGCGCCGAGGTGCGCTCATCAAAGCCTTTAGCGAGTGAAGAAACGGCAGAATGGTCTCGGGCTGGCTGGCCTCAGGCGGGTAGAGCGTGGGGTTGAGCAAAGAAGGTATGATAATGCGGTGGACCGTATTGGGAGGGCTTTGGGCGATGGCGGCTTGAAGGCGCTTATGAATTGAGACGAAGAGGGGTTCGTTTGTGCGGGTGAGAGGGATATACGTGATATTGGCAATAGATGGGTGGGTTAGACGTTTGGTGAGGTCGAAAGCGTGGCAAAATGCTGGCTGCTGAGCCTGATCTCCGTTCGCTGCGGACGAAGCTTGATCTCCCGTGGTTGCGACGGGTGCTGCATCTGTTAGGCTCATTCACGATTCACACAGTTTCTGTAGATAGCAGTGACCGCATTCTATGTCTTACCTCTTGAACCAGCGACGCCGGCCCCAAACTCCCCCAGACGCTCATACCTCCAGGCAATCTTCATGCGTTCTCCCTTTCGCTTGGCCGGTTTCTCATCTGCGACGTCCGCAGGGCCTATCAAGCCAGGAAGGCTTCTGCCCCATTGCTCGGGCATCCCGACAACGTGAACCTTTTGGTCCTGTACGACACCTTCTGCTGCATAGTACCGTAACAATGCGCCTGCAAAATCCGTAGTTCCATTCTCTTCAATTAAGAGAGTCTTTCCAATGGGAAGCCCGCCATGTCCAGCTAGGAGGTTATCCAGCGACCGGCTACCTGTCGAAGTAGTCGGGCGCCCATCATCGGGAGAGGGTCGGATTCCGGGATTTGTTTCTGGTGCGGTCGCGGCTTGCTGCGGTTGCGCAGTAGAATTGAGAGCCGTGGCGCGATCGGCGCCCGTTGACAAGCCAATATTTCTTTTGCGAAAGGACATTCTGTGTTGTAGTGGACTTGTGAGGGTGTTGTTGCTCTTGAATACTTTTTTGAGGAATGGCTGCGGGGCAGCTTCCGGGCGGAGGTAAAAGCGGCAGTGCGCTAAAAAGTCGAGCAAAAAAGCTGCGGCGATTCCTTTTGCAGTTTTTGGCCGCGTCCCCGTCAACCTTCTACTTCCTCCCACTCCGTGACTTTGCGCCTCTTCAGCAATTCTCCATACTCTACTGTTCGAACTCGCCGAGTTACACTGTGTCGTCGCAGCCATGTCGGACCCATTGCTTTTCGAAGACACTTTCACCATCACTGGTGTCAACCAGCAGAAATACGATCGCGTTTCTCGCCTGACCTGCACGTCCTCTGATCACACCTCTACCTTCACTCTCGATGTCAACACTGAACTCTATCCTTGCACAACTGGAGAGTCAGTGTCCATGGCTCTCGCTTCGACCCTTTCTCTGGACGGCAAGGAAGACACTGGCTCGAAGGGCTGGAGAGAAGTCGGTATGGGCGAACAGACCCTGGCGAACGACTACGACTATGTTTGCCATGGAAAGGTGTACCGTTTTGAGGAGGGAACTACCCAAGGGAACATGTAGGTAGACCTTTATTGTACCGGGATTTGCCTGGTCACGCGCATGGCGATCAAGTCTCGGAGCATTGGCTAATTGAGACCACTAATAGGGCGGTTTTCATCTCTTTCGGTGGACTTTTGCTCTATCTTGAAGGACCCTACAAGAAGCTGGCACCCTTGAGGATCGACTATGTGTATCTACTTCTGAAGAAATGAAGGAAACGAGGAAAGATATCATCCCATCAACACTTCGTATCGAAAATTCATGGGTATCTGTGTCCGGGGTCGACTCTTGGACTGACAGAAAAGTTTGCATTAATTGGGATGTTTGGTTGCAGCGTCGGCGTTTGATTGGTGATTGGGTATATCAATAGAATATCAAACAATTCTCAACATATGTGTTCTCATCTACCAATTAACTCAAGGTCGGTGATAACTCAGTTTGCGAAATGCGACGCTGTTGGGAATTCAAAGCGGCGGTGCATCCTCGTCAGGATCTGGAAATAGTCGGGCTCATTCTCAGGGGTCAAGATGCCATGCCTGATGAAGAAATCAATGAAGACGACAGCGCAATTGGGTTTGAACTCCCCGTTTGCTAGAGCCTTCTTGGTTTCTTCAACGGTATACAGCTTAAATTCTTCCACCTCGCCGTCACTGGGCTTGGGAACAATGTCCCGACTAAGCTTAATGTCGTAGACATACTCTACCTCTGGTTGTAGCAGATCGACTTCGCCTCCGGCCCGAGAGTCCCGCACATAGAAATACGAAACGCAACCTACTGACTTGGCAGTGGCCCTGATGACGTCCCCAGGCAGAGATGCCTCTTCCTCTGCTTCACGAACAAGACATTCAAAGGGACGCTCGTTGGTGCTCATTCCCCCGGCCACGGAATTATCAAGCATTCCAGGGTAAGTCTGCTTGGTCTTTGCGCGCTTAGGCACCCAGAACTGCAGACCTTGCTCGTCTTCCACGTAACAGGTGGCGTGCACACCATACGACACAACACCAAACAATGGGGTGGCGCACCGTTCCATCTCGAGGAAGAACTTACCCCCGGGGGCATAGACGGCGTACATTTCATTCCGCCACCCCTTTAGAATCTCAAAACTTCCCCGTTTGGCCTCTGCTCTAAGGGTCTCATCCATGACCTTACTGCGCTGTTCCGGAGTTGCATCTGCAGCAGTGTTCAGTGTGACGGTCTGGTTTGTAGAGTCGACTGTCCAGTGTTCAGCGGGCCAGTGGAACTTGGCCACGGCTGAGTTGAGTATGTATCCCAATACCGCATCGCAACCATTGACCTTGAAGGCGTGGTGTTTCTTTAAGTGGGCTGCATAGAATGCGGGGTTATCTTCGTAATAAGGAAATCTGTTCGGGAATGTTGGTATAGATAATAGGTGGATGAGAGGGGGCCGATTACTTATCGCATTCATCAACCAGGTCCAGGTTAGATTTGGCCATTGTGTATGCAACCAGGTCCAGTGTAAAGTTAACTAACAAACTATGCATGCATACATATTACATGCAATACAATGTGTCAGGCAAAACATGTGACCAGCTGGATGCCCACGCAGCCATAACAAGTTAGGCTGGTCCACAGCCCTTATCGATAAGGGCAGGCGGACGATTTCGTCACCAAGCTTTTCTTTGCGATTCTACCATATGGAACCCCCAGGGAAATTCTCCCCAGCTCCAGTAGCTACGACCACCGTTCTTTCTTACACAGCTTAGACAATGCATCTTCTCCCCAAATCACCTGTATAACCAGACTATAAACCACTTAATCTGCATCTGTCCATCCATTCTTTGACGTCCAATCAACCAGATACCCCACTTGCATTTGTTTATCGCATTGTTTCACTACTCAGCTACTACTCTAACCCCCCGCCGCTATGTTCTCCGTCATAATTCCAGGCAGACCCTGCCTCACAGACATCGTCCCAGTCGACCCGCAACCCAATGGCCAAGCCACCAAATTCGCCTTCACAATCCCCCTCACCCCGGACCTCTCCGACCTCGTCGTCTTCCTCCTCCCCGGCACCGTTCTGCCCCCAGACACAGCCGCCGCAATCTACATCCAGTTCCCCTCCGACCCCAACGGCTTCCGCTTCATCGGCGCCCTCGCCAACGAAAAGCCCTCCGCCATTATCCCCACGTCTCCACCCCCAAACCTCCAACCGGGTATGACAGCAACATTGGGAATCTCACTCGAGCCCATCGCAACCGTCGCACCGCAGCTCGAGGCCCTGGAGGCCGAAAAGGGCGCCTCGGGCCAACTAGTGCGGCAGACGAGGCAGATCACGACCAAGGTGCTCGCGCAGCGCATTATCGGGAATGCATTTAATTTCCTGGCCAGCTTTGCCTCGAGTGACCAGGATGCGGTGCCGTTGAAGGCGTTCCGCGATTGGTGGTCGAAGTTTGAGAGGAAGGTGGAGATGGACCCGTCGTTTCTGGAGAGGGAGGATCCGAGTGCTAGTGGGTGATTGTGTTTCCTTTGGATTAGGGGAGTTTGGCTTTGGAGTGGCTCTTTTGACTGGGATTGGTTGGGGGCGTTCTTTTGTGTCACTATTTTTAGGTACCGGATTTGCGGTATTCTACTTGCATGGGTTATATTGTCGGCATAGGGGTAATGCGCATTGCGCTTGTCCTTGGAGGATTTATCCACCTGCACGGTGTCTACGCGACAGCTGAAACTATACTGGGATATGACAGGTGCTTCGTGAAGAGGCCCAGAGTGCGAGATGCTCGGGGATATTGAACGCTCGGGCGCTATCCATACCTATCTCAATTGCATTGCGTTGGTCCATCGGTGTGTTTATTGTCATCAATGGGGATCAGGCCAGGAATCTTTTACTAGAAGATAGAATTCATGTGCCTCAAATATATATACAATTGTCTCCTCTATATGCCGTCGCTATAAACAAGGTGAGGAATACAAGCCACAGTCCAATCGTACAGCAATTGATCCCAGTAGACGGGTATCTATTCAATCTCCCCGAGCAAGAACTGTAAGAAAATAACCAAAATATCGAACCCATCATGCGCCAGCTCCGTTCTAGCCAGTGCATCCTCACTCTGCTCTTTCGAGAAAGCGCCATCCCGGGTCCGCTTGTTGACAATCTCGGTAACGATGAACCCGTTGTATTCCGGATGACCCTGAACTGTTATTAACTTGCCCGGCAGGTACATGCCCTGTAGGGCGCACTTGGGCGAGGATCCCAGGGGGATCACGTTCGGGGGACAGCTGTAGACGATGTCTCGGTGCATTTGGTGGATGCGCTATCAAGTCATATTGTTAGAATGGAAAATGGTAAGGAGATTGGGTGCATGGATGAGGTGGTAGTATGCAATGATGAATGCGAATAGCCACAGGGGTGCACTGCGTACCAGTTTATCCTTTCCGAAGAGTTTCTTCCCCTGATCTGTCAGGTCCATGTCGCAGACTGCAAGCTCCCAGCCGGCATCGCTGCGGCCGACTTTGACGCCGAGTGCGCGGCCGATGATCTGGTGTCCGAAGCAGATGCCGAGGAGTTTGACGCGGTTGTCTTGGAGGGCTTTCTGGGTGTATTCGACTAATTTGAGGATCCAAGGGTCGTTTTCAAAGGAGTCATGTTCTAAGGTACGTCAAGTTAGCAAGATGAAAAATAGAGATTAAGGTTATCAGGCGTGCCGCCGTGATGTGTGTATGTAGAGGGCCAGCGCTCTAGCATACTTTAGGCACTCACTAGATCCAGTCTGCACGATTGCATCAACATCCTCCAATTTGGGGTACTCTTGCGCATGCACGACATCCCATCGAGTAATGTCAAGGCCAGCCTCGGGATCTAATCCCAGGGACTTGGCGCATTCGCGGAAAAGTTGAGAAAATAAGCCGTAGTAGCCATTATACCGTTTGTCCACGCTTTCTATTGGAGTGTCGCATTCAAGGATGGCGATCCGGAGCGGGGGGCGCATGGTGGCGACGGGGTGAGATCACAGCGATGATTGTCGATGTCACAGGGTAGGACGTGATACTTGAAGGAAGATCAAGGTATCAAGAAACTCTAAAGCCAACGGTTTGCAGATCCCACGCGATAAACGAGTTCCGAAGGAGTCGATGGAAAGGTGCAGGACGCAGTTGAGTCATTTTGTACCCCTGGACGCCACCGCCTTTTTGGTCAGGCAAATCCTACGAGTTTAAGGTGGCGATAGGGTTTGATCTTATAAGGTTCTGGTATTATAATCCTGTTCCTTTGGCTCATTCCTGCCGCCTTTGCTTTTCCCGGGACATCGGAACGTTTAATACTTGGTTATCGCAAAGTCAGTGAGTCTTCCGGGAGTTGAGATCGGATTAGAGTCCGGCTTATGCTACCATGCATTTCGGATAGTACTCCGAAGTATCGATATAAGCACAGGCCACGGCTGTCTTTCACATAGTGGTGCAGGAGACTTCAAACGTAATTGATATGACAGTAGATTAGTGCGTCCTTCATAACAGCCGCCAAGAGAACGGTCTGTCTTTATCTTAGCCTTTGTATGGCCAATTGTTGTACTCGTCTCGAGAAGCGGCAAATCGGAAAAGACAGCCCTAGGTTGAGGGACTCGATGGGTCTGTGCCGGGGATCCAACCATTGGGAAGGCGGCAATATACTTCGTATGGGTGCATGAACGCTTGGTGCGGATGACACAATTCCGGGGGCATTTTGGTCATCAGGTCCCAATCTGACCATAGACAAGCTGCAGCGGAATGGACAAAGCAAGTCAAGGTAAGGTAAGAAAGACAAAGTGGGTCACAGATTTATGAGCAGACCGCACTTATCGGTGACTAAAGAGGGGGTGAAATACCCTCAGTGCATCAGCGTGCATGCGGCATTTTCAGTAGCCTCGGCCGTCCTGATGTTTTCTTCTTCTGCGACTGCGGCTTCTCTTCTTCTGTATAGAGGACAACAAGAGACATTAGATAACGAATCTTCATGATGTATTTCGGGATTGAGTCAAACATTGAAGTAAGAAATTCAATGGAGAGACAAATACAATCTCATTCCCGCCTTTCCGTACCCGAGTGGGGACCCGAAGTTCCCCCCCACTGAGACAGGGTTGGCTCGAGTCACAGCACGAGATGACTCCAACCCACTGCATTAGCGTCGCTCTCATCGTACAGCCTCGACTATAAAAATTTCTGTACTGAAAAGCCAAATGCGACCAACATTTCCTCCTATTTAACTAGACTGTAGCAACCCCCCGAACGAGTTGATTCTTGAGATGATTTTACCCTTCTAACTTCACAATCTAAAGAGTATTTTTTTTAAAAAAAAAAAAATTAAAAAAACAAAAATATCTTTTTATTACACACGGATTATATCTAAAAGAGTTTTCCTGAACTTAATACATCACCCCGCCACCTTCCTCGAGGGATGCATGAAAACCCGCAATCATCACGCGTTGGCGTCAATGAGTCAACTCCTCTTCTCAATCATGAACAGTCCCATGCAAACTACACCAGCGATCATAGCAACAACGCCCTAGAGACGGGTGATTCATCCACAGCATACACTTCCGATGATGAGGAGCCTGTGATCACCCTCTCGAGAGTCACTTCCATAAACCAGGGGCTGGAAATCGAACCAAATCTCGAAAGGATCCCTTCAGCAGGGGCAGCCACCAAGAGAGCGGCAGTAGATCCCGAAGGCAGGTCTCCGAGTGAAGCCACCGGCTATGCCTCTCGATTTATCAACGTCTCCCCGACGAGATTCTGGCTAATCTTCGGCGGGGTCCAAATGGGATACATTATTGGTTTCTTTGACTCGACTTTGATGGCGTCAAGTCACCCCGTCATCACATCCCATTTCCATGCCTCGAATTCTGCATCGTGGCTGTCAACAGCCTTCCTTCTGACCTCAACCGCTTTCCTTCCTTTGTTCGGTCGCGTATCCGACACTTTTGGCAGGAAGCCGGTCTATCTTTTCGCCATCGCCGTCTTCTTCCTGACTACTGCCTGGTGTGGTATGGCCCAGAGTATCGGGAGCTTTATAGCGGCTCGAGCCTTCTGCGGACTGGGAGCCGGGGGTGTCTTCTCCATGGGCATGATTCTGTCGAGCGATTTGGTTCGCATCGAATATCGCGGGGTGTACCAGTCCTACATCAATCTGTGTCTGGGTGTGGGAGGCTGCCTGGGATTGGCATTTGGCGGGTTTCTCTGTGATACCGTAGGATGGAGAGGTGCGTTCTTCGTGCAGCTGCCCTTCATTTTCATCTATTTCCTCGTGGCAGCCTGGACCACCCCCGCCGATTTGGGCCTGAAGAGGGCAAAGACGGAACGGATGACTTTCCTGCAGCTACTCAAAAATATTGACCTGGTGGGCTCGTTCATCTTGGTTGTCAGCGTGACCGCGTTGATTATGGGTCTGAATTTGGGCGGTAATGTGCTCAGCTGGTCTCATCCCCTGGTCATTTCGTCTTTGGTTTCATCTCTCATCTTAGCTGTGATCTTCGTGCGATATGAGCGGCACGTGGAGCGGGCCGTGATGCCGATATCGTTCCTGTCGAAGCAGCCCTGCGCCAACCTCATTTTTGGCAACTTCTTTGGATCCATTGCCGTCAACACCATGATTTTCAATGCTCCGTTGTATTTCCAGGCAGTCAAGCTCGCTAGTCCAACTGACTCGGGTCTCAGACTGGTAGCGTCGACCCTCGCCGTGACGGTTTCGAGCGTCTCGACTGGTTTCATCATCACATGGACCAAACGACTGAAGCCAACCGTGATCCTTGGTGACGTTTGTCTCATGCTAGGAGGTCTCGCAGCATCCACCCTTGGTATGGGCACCCCCGATGTAGTTGCCATGTTGTGTGTTTCGCTCGCAAGCTTTGGACAGGGGTTCTCTTTTCCTTCCTTGATGGTCTCCGTTCTCGCCACCAGTGACCCGGATGAACAGGCCGTGGCTACCACGACCTTGGGACTGTGGAGAAACCTGGGCTCGGTGATGGGTGTGGCGACAAGCAGTTGGATATTCCAGAACACCCTCGTATACCAGCTTGAAGAAATGGTTACAGGGCCGGAAAAGGAAAGTATCATCCTTCTTGTCCGCAAATCAGTCCAGGCTATCGTGAAATTGGACCCAGTCCACCAAGAACAGGGTAAGCTTATCTTTCCTCATACACTCTCATTAATTTTCATGAGCTAATCTGGTATAGTTATGGGTGCATATGCGGCAGCGCTCCGTCTGACCTTCTTCTCCGCAGCTGTGTTCGGGGCCCTCATGCTCCTGATGCACTTCTGCGTTCAACTGCCCCGACTGGGCAGTAAGGCTTAAATAGCATCTACGCTGATCAGTCTAGTAAGTTCTATTATACTGAGTAATTTCCTTCGTTGCATTGCATTGCTGGGTTTTAGAAAATTGGCATAGGAATAGAATTAATCAAAAGTTCATGGCTTAACAATGCTAAAATGTATGATTATCATCAATAATACACTGCCCACATCCAATACAACCAAATATCAACGCAATTAGAGCTTCGCCAACACTCCATCGGATTTGAGCACCGACAGGTGACTCTTTCTGATCTCCTTCACTGACCGACACCTAGTCAAAATTAGCATAATCCTCCCCGTCACAACCTAGAAAGGAATAAAACTCACCCAGCCAACGCCATGGTAATCCGGAATTCCTGCAACAAGATTTTAATACCCAATTCGACACCTTCTTGCCCATTCCACTAGTAAGTCAAGACAAGTCAGCCCTTGAATCTTCCAAAGTTCGAATTCTCAAAGATAGAACGAGGTAACCATACCGCAAGCCCCCAGATAGGGATCCGTCCCACAAAGCAATGCGACGCTCCAAGTGCCAGAGCTTTGAAGATATCCGAGCCTCGCCGAATCCCACCATCAATCGCGAGCGGGATCCGTCCTTGCGCCACCGGGGCACATTCTCTCAGCGCATCCAAGGTGGCAGGGACTCCATCGAGCTGGCGACCCCCGTGGTTGGAGATGATGACGCCGTCGACGCCGTATTGGATTGCCAGCTCAACGTCTTCGGGTGTGTATACTGTGTGTGATGTGAGCTATATAGTTAATTTTGTACTTGTCAAGCACACTATACATACCTCCTTTCAACCAGATTTGGAGCTTGGTGTGTTTCCGGAGCCAGGGGATGGTGGTTTCCCAGTCGAGGCTTGGATCTTTTTGTAGGTCAGTCGGTAACATGTCCATACACTACCCTGCTAGGGATAATTCATAGACTCACCATAGTCAGTTCGATTCGACGTATCCAATCCATGGCTGAGGATATTCGGCCATGACATATCCTCAGGGAGGGTGTAATTGTTGCGGTACTCGTTCAACCGCTTTCCGAGCAAGGGCACGTCAACCGAGAGAAACAGGGCCTTGTATCCCGCCTCTGTATTCCAACATAAGCATTCATCACTTGACAGATGGGACCAGGACTCAACAACGCACTCTCAGCACGCTCCAACAGCTGAAGTGTGAGCGAGCGATCCTTCAACACACACATCTGCATCGCGTAGGGGTTCCCACAGCCCTGCGCGGCCACGTCTTCGAGCGAGTAGTTCGAATACGACGACAGCCCCATGCATACATTGTATTTTGCGGCTGCGCGCGACGCTGCTACTTCTCCGTCCGGGTGGGCGAGTTTCTGGGATGCCGCGGGACTGAAGCCCAGGGGGAAGGCGACCTTGGATCATTCTTGTTAGGCTGGAGTTTGGGGGTTGTTTGTGTTCCATGGGACGTACTTTCGTGCCGAAGATCTCTGTGGATGTGTCAATCTGGTCGACGTTGATGAGGATCCGGGGGCGGATTTTGTAGCGGTCGAAGGCGGCTTCGTTCTCGCGGAGTCTGTTCGTTGGATTATGGTGTGGTTAGTGATGTCGGGGTTCATTTGGTTTAAGCTTAGTATGCAGCAATTGACGTACGTGATCAGGTCCATGGCTCCTTCATTGTAGTAATCTGTGCCGATCTATGAGTTTGTGTCATGGTTAGAATGGCACAGGTCAAACGCACCTCGGACCATCCGCGGGAGCTTTTTGCTTCCTTGGGCTTTTAGGTCTGCGATGCAGGAAATGTCCTTGTGTAATGTCTCTCCGCGGTGTGCCATTTTGCCACTTTCAATGTTGATCTTCAGATGGCAAGGGGGGAAAGAATAAAAATCCGGGGTATATCAGAATTAAATCTACAACTGACGGGAGCTTTCGAAAATGAAATATATAGTTCGCGGAGCTGTTCCATTCTTGCGGTCAGACCACGGCCCTAAAAGCGAACACTCTCGAGCAAACTTTCCTAGACACACCACCTCGGGGTAAAACAGATCGTATACGAATCAGGAGTCCCCCAATTCAGTCCTGATTAGAAGTGAATTGACAGCACGTCCTGGGATCCTGAATGTAGCAATCACTGTCCTATTTCGGAACAGTGGGGCAGATGGATCTCCAAATCGTTATCGCGCCGATCGCTTTCCGCGGAATCGCTTGCCCGTTTGGTTTATTGCGGTATTTGATGAGATGATGAGGGGATCGAGGAGGGGTGTGCCCCTCTTTGCTTCCTTAATTTCACATTGTGTATTCAATTTAGATAGCTTACAGCTTGTTTCGTCTTTCCACTTCACAGCATTGGACTGTTGAGTATAGCATCATGACTCGGATCTTCCTGTATGCTACCCGTCGCCGCAACTAAGCTACATGGATGTGAAAGATATAGCGGCGTTTGACTAACTGGACTTTAGAACTGGCGCATCAGGCTACATCGGCGGGGATGTCCTGTACGCCCTGCACGAAAAGCACCCTGACTACGAAATTGCGGTCCTTGTTCGAGATGCCGACAAGGGCGCGAAGATCGCCCAGGCTTACCCTAAAGTCCGTGTCGTGCAGGGAGAGCTCGACTCGGCTGCAGTTGAAGAAGAGGCGCAGATTGCAGATGTGGTAGTTAGTAAGTTTTGCTACCACTACTTCGAACTTCTAGTTGCTGATCAGTATGGCATCTTGTAGATGCGGCCAGCGCGCAGAACAATAAAGGCGCGGAGGCCGTCTTCCGAGGATTGGCTAGTCCGAAGCGTACGAAGCCTGGTTAGTCAACTATAACAAAAACGTAGACATCAGAGTTGGACTTGTAATTCTGACCAAGCTATACTTCAGGCTACTGGATCCAAGTATCCGGTGCTACTCTCCTCTCCGCACCTGAGATCGAAAAGGGTGTTTACGGAGAGCCCTCCGACAAAGTCTACAGCGACATCGACGATGAGCAAGAAATCAAGGCTCTGATCCACAAGTACGCAGCCAAGCGTCTCATCGACCATTTCATCCTCAATCTGCCCGAAACCCCACAGTCACCAAAGACCGCCGTCGTCTATCCTCCCATCATCTACGGTCACGGCAGGGGACCCATCAAACAGCGCAGTGTGCAGATCCCGGAACTCGCGCGTATTACCCTCCAGAACAAAACCGGATACCAAGTTGGACGGGGTTTTAGTACGTGGAGCAATATACACGTCACTGATATCAGTCAGATATTCGTCACGTTAGTCGAGAAGGCTGTTTCCGGGGAGGAGGGTCCCTTCTGGAATGAGAATGGAATTTACTTTGCGGAGAATGGAGCCATTGTAAGTTCCACTGTCTTCCTTCTACTAAGTGGGTTTCTAACTGGGGGTCTAGAACTTTGGAGAGATTGGCCGTCTGGTGGCTGAAGAGGCTGCTAAGCTAGGACTGAGCTCGGCGTCGGTGAAGGAGATCAGTGACTCCGAGGCGAATGCCCTGTCTGGCCATGGTGGTGTTCTTTGGGGAACCAATGCACAGGAGCGTGCTCAGCGCGCTCGCAGGGTGCTGGGATGGATTCCTACTGGGAAGTCCTTGCAGGATGAGATTGCTGATGCAGTTCGTGTTGAGGCGGTTAGTCTCGGTCTTTTGTCTGCGTAGATGACTTTCTTCCACGGCCTTTTCAGCATCAAGGCTGTTGTATATATGTGACATGAAACTCAGGATAATGTGCACTGTTGATTTATTTTTCAACTCCAGGATTAGAGGTCCCACAATTGCGTGAATCTTTCAAATTCCGTATTATTATGAACAGGTCAGTTGCCCACTTTACACCTGGGATATACATTGCGCTATGTGAGCCACTAATGAATAAGTGCAATATTCCCTTCATTTAGTACCTTATACTTACACCTATATATCCAAAATTATCTGTCTTGAATGTATATTTATGCTCTATATCTCTGTACCAGCTGAGGTAACAGCTGCAAGTCTTGTAGTTCAGTATTGGAACCCTCCAGTGCATGTACTGTATGGATTACAATATCTCTTGTTGTCCTGACCTGCTTTCCAGTCGGAGCCTACACTGAAGTGGAGTTCTTGTTCGCCTCAGCTCAAGATAATTGGCAACTTAGTATTAACATCATGGTCGTGCTGCTTGTTTTGGAGGACCAAACCGGGAATCGCCTGGTTTGCAGTATTGGAAGCACCCAAGTCCTATCAACGAGTATATGATTCCTGGTCATTCTGGCTACCTGAGTATCTTTATTACTACCATCTGTTTTCCCGTGTTTGCATTCAGCCTCGCCCCAGAACCTCCTATCCTCACCGGCAATCAACCAACCACAGGAAACGGTACTTCTACAGACTCGTACTTTTGTACATTCTCGGAGCTTCTGCCATCAGTGTGATTAGCCCCGAGTGATGATCCCAAGCTACTCGGAGGTGGGTCTGGCGCGTGAGCCTTCCATGATCTATTGCGGCCCGAAATGCAGGTACAGTGGGCTTGACGCAGTTATACTGCTCTCATTATTACCTGCTGACAATTCTTACCTCTACATGCCAACACATCCTCTCTATTCGACGGTCTTGATAGGCAGTGCAGCCCGCTTTCTGATGAAATGAACTAAATCTGGCGTTCCCTACAATGCTGTCGTGTACAGCACAGCCATCTGTCTTCTCTCCAATCTCAATGTATCCTCTATAGAAGCGACTGTGTTTAATTGGTTCGTCAACTTGATCAATACTGGAGCCTATAAACGCTGGATCTGTGTTTATATTGTCTATCTGCGGTTTAAAAAGGCAACTAATGATCAGGGAGTGATTGACATGCCCAATCGATCCAATTTCAGCCCTATATGCCTTACATCTCTGGTGGTACTTTCAGCCTATGGCTTCTTGTAAATGGCAACAAGAATTTCACTCATGGCCACTGAAATACGTTCAATTTTGTGACGAGTTACATCGGCACTCCTACCCCCTGATCTTGTACTCGAGTCGTTCCTTGGGTACACTCCGCATTTGATATCAATTTAATGTCAGGTCTGGCGGAGATTACTGAGAGGAGTCTCCTGTGGAAACCAAGTCCCTCTTAGAATGGTACCAGTCATCCTCTCAATTCAACTCCTTTTAGTTATATCTCTTCCATGGATCTTGGTGGATTTATAGTTTGTCCCAAACATTGCATGGTTTAATTGGCCAACATGAAGGAGTTAGGGCAATCCACAAGTGGCTTAGTGGAAAGTCTTCACTGGCTTGCTGGAGTGCGGGGAAACACAAAAGGAAAGCGATTCCGAACAGTTATCAACGCAGTCAGTCTCGAGGGCGTGGCTACTGACGGTTCTCTCGAACTATATTGATTCTCTACATATTACCTACTAGTATACTGGTTTGAATATTACCTCACTGAAAAAAACTTCAATGCCGCCTTCGAGAAAGAGCAAATCGCGCCGGACCCATACGCTGGGAGGCTGCCAGACCTGCCGCCGTCGCCATGTGAAGTGCGACCAGATGCGCCCAACCTGCCTGACATGTCGTGCATTCGGCGTTTCTTGTGAAGGCTATTCCACGGAGATCCGATGGATGTCCGGCAAGCACCAGTCACAACAGCAACGGCAATCGAGTTCCGAAAGTCGAGGTGCAGACAAAGCTGCTAGTGGCGGCCATGGCACGAGACGCCATCTCTATACAGGTGAAATTAGATACCCCGCATTCATATCCTATTATGCTCGTGTGCTGATTTGCCTGTTCAGAAAAATCGAGGGCTTCCATGAGCACGGCGTTGGCCGCGGACCTTGCTTCCGGTACCGTGGATGCGTTACTCACTGAGGTCGATACCAAATCCAAAGAAGTAGAAGGTTCATCCACTGGAGATGTCGCGGTTGGGCCTTTTGGGGTTCTTAAGTTCGACGTTTGTACCGACACGAACAATAAACCTTACAATGCTCAGTCGGAGAAGACAAGCCCGGCCCCGGCTATCAACAGGCTGCCTTATGATGAAGCATTGGAGCTTGATCCCTTGCTGTCTTCCGTAACTGATCCCCTCCTTGGGGCGGACGAGTTCCTTCACTGGGCCGATCTATTTGGCCTTGGGTTTGATCTGACCTCTGGGATATTATCCGATGACTTCAACCATGGTGAACTCACTCATGGTCTATATTCCTCCATTTATCGGAGTGGATTAGACGATATGTCTCATCAGCCACATGATCAAGACCTAGCAGCATTTGAAAGAGACGAAGGGCAACGAGGAATGAGGCCACTGACACCACAACAGACACCCATTGAGCTGGTCTCCCCCACGAGCGATATACTGACGGATGCGCCTTTCCTACTAAAGCACTTCCAGGATAATGTAATTGGGCAGATGATGACATTGCCTGTCGGGCAAAAGTCCCCATGGAAGATACTAAATATTCCAACCGCCGTACTGACGCTTGGAGATCTTACATACCTGGGGGGTCACAACCTCAATCACGCTAGGCTGGCCAACTTTTACTCTCTTCTTGCGTGCTCCGCACATCATCTGAGCCTTAATGCCACTATTGAGTCACCGCACTCGGCCGAGCACTGGAAGCAAGTAACGCATTATTCGTACCATAAGGCGAAGGACCATATACAGCAATCGCTGAAGATCGAGGTGAACGGGCCGAAGAAGGCCAAGTACAAGGACCAGCTAATGGCTATATCCGGGATGGCAGCCTTTGCAGTTAGACTCTCCCTTTGGCCCCTGGCCACTTTGACACCTGGCTGACTATGTACTTTCAGATTCTTTCGGGACATCAAAAGGACGCACGTTGCTATATGATAGATGCCGAGCGCCTCATGCGTCTCCGTGGTTTATCCAAACGTGAGATCTCCCGGAAAGCGCGTGTGTTGCATCACATTTACACGTGGATGCGCATCGTAGGAGAAAGCACCTATGTCCTTCACGATTACAATCCATCCGCTTCGTTTATCGAGGCACTGAACCACTGCTTCCAGCCCCACGAAGATATTCTGGAGCAAGATAACAGCCGCCGAAGCGGACTGGACGCACGATTGGATGACTTTCTGCTCCTGCAGCCCCGCCAGTCAGACAGCGATCTGGATATCGACGCTCCCAAAGAGCGCGAAGTAGCCCTTCACGACATCCACTTGGAAGACTCGCGCCGATGGGCAGACACGCTTTACAGCGAGATCTACGGTATACCGGAGACATGGCTTAGCTTAGTATCACAAACAACCCGGTTAGCCAATGTCATGGACACTCTAGTGGCCTCTGGAGGGACCAAGAGATTCATGAACTCGGACGCGTGGGAGGCATTACAACGACGAGCCACCCGTCTGGAGAACATGATCTGCTCTTTTAATTCAGATAGAAGTAAGGGAAGCAATACCGACTCGGCAGGAGGGCCTGCCCGGCCACATACTCACATGCTCCGGGCATTAAATACGGCCCTTGTAATCTTTTTCTACCGTCGCATCCGCAACGTTCACCCGTCAATTCTTCAATCGCACGTCGATGAAGTCATAGCGGCTCTGAAAGATTTCGACACGGCGCTAGCCCAACATGAAGTGCCTGGTCCAGGCACGGCGTGGCCGGCGTTCATGGCGGGATGTGAAGCCACGGCACCATCTAAGCGCGATGCTCTCCTGCGCTGGGTCGAAAAGGGAGGAGCGCAATGCGGCTTTGCATCTTTTTCCGTCGCGAAGGATGTGATGACCGCCGTGTGGAAAGAACAAGACGGATATTTCCGCTTTAATCGCGCTGGAGGCCCGCTCCCTACGTGGATGGACATACTGAGACAGAAAAAGCTTTGGCCGATGCTTTCATAAGGAAAAAAGAAGACCATGCATTTTATCATTTCATGTCATACATATTCACAGATAGAAAGCTGAAGCACAAAACGCCGGGATGTCACGTCTCACATGAGTCAATAATGCTGATATATTCCTCCCAATAACCACCCCTTAAACAGTCTTCACACCCGCCGACTGCATGTACGACGCCAACTCAGCCTTGTGCTGGTCCGCCAACAGGGCAAAGGGCTTCCGCAGACCACCAGTGGGCTGACCAGTCAGCTCAACGCCAGTCTTCACCGCAGCAGCATAGTTATGCGACTCGAGGAACTTGCAGACAGGGAAAGCCTTGGCCCAAAGCTCCCGACCACGCTTCAAATCACCCTGCACAGCAATAGCCTCCCACAGCTGCACCGCCAACTCCGGGATAATGTTCGCGGCACCCCACACACAGCCCGGCGCTCCAGCCGCCAGACCATAGAATGTAAGGGTATCCCAGCCGTTGAACGCGGTGATCTTATCCGACAAGCCGAAGACCAGCTCTGTGTACGCCGGCGCATTCCCGGAGGTATCCTTGAGGTACTTGACGCCGACCTTCGACAGATCTGCGATCTGCTGCGGCGTCAAGGTCAGCCCGCTCGCGGACGGGATGTTGTAGTACATGATCGGCAGCTTCGACTCGGTGTGGATCTCGCTCATCATCTCCGTGAGCTGTTCGTAATTGACCGGGTCGTAGAAAGGCGGCACGACCATCACTGCTGCCGCGCCGACCTCCCCGGCGTGCTTGGCCAGCTCGACTGCCTCCTGCGTCGAGGTGGCGCCTGTGCCGGCGACCACGGGCACGCGGCCCGCGGCGTACTTGACGCACAGCTCGGTGAGTTGCTTGCGCTCGGCGAGGGACAGCACTGTGAATTCGCCTGTGCTGCCGCCGGGGACGAGGCCGTGCACGCCGGCTTGGAGGAGTCGCTCGATGTGGGACTTCAGACGGGCTTCGTCGATCTTGCTGCCGTCGTCTGTGAAGGGGGTGATCAGGGCGACCATGACGCCCGTGAGTTCTTGGTTGCTCATATTTTTGGTTAGGTGGTTGGGATATGTTTCTTAGAATGTAGTGTGGGTATGAATATATTGAATTGGCTATACGTTATGTTTCTGGTTGGTGGCATGGTTTATTATATCTACGAGTGTGCCGGAAAAGCCTTCCTTGGGTGGTTGTGGTTGTTGGATATGATTCTGAAGTAAGTTGTCATTCCGACGGCTGGATCTATGGATCCGGGGTATAGTCTCCCTGTGCATGATGATCCACATGAAGATTAATAATTCAATACATAATACTTATCAATAAGGGTCGAAGTTGAAACTCGGAATGAGTATCGGTTTCGGAACGACCTGCCTGTTTCGGGCAGCAGACTATGCAACCCTAAAGTCTCGCGATGAACTCCGATAAGGCTGGACTCAGAATGCGCTAAATTGCAACCCCCTCAAATCACTTGCGTGCATACGGTATGTGTACCCGAGCGAACCCCACGGAGGGGCAATTTCGGGGTCGATTCAGTGGACATTTGGCTGTTGGTTTGAAAGCTGTGGTTAGTGGGGTTAGCTCTGCTTTGCTTGTCTTTTTCGTGTAGATAAAGCTCATGGCCTCTAGGCGTGCATAGCTGGACGGTTCTCTGATATTCTTCTTCAACTTTTGCTTTGTTTTTCTTTTCATACTGCTGACTTTATTATACCCGACTCTGTTACTTTGGGTTTTTTCATTTCTTGAACGAGTCATACATACCCCCGCCATGTCGGATCTCGATCTCTTCCTCGATATCACAGCGCCAAATGGTCGCCGGTATAAACAGCCCACGGGATTGTTTATCGACAATGAATTTGTGAAGTCTACACCTGGGCAGACGATCGCTTCTATTGATCCTGCGTATGCTATTTACCAGACCTTATCAATTATCTTTGAAAAACTAACGCCCATGCCAGAACCACCCGTGAAATCGCCTCTGTCTACGCGGCCGGTGCCGAGGACGTCGACAAGGCAGTCAATGCCGCCAAAGCGGCCTTGAAGCATGATTCATGGAAGCTCCTCCCCGCCACAGACCGAGGAATGTTAATGGGCCGGTTGGCCGACTTGATCGAGCAGAATAAGGAGCTTTTCGCTACGATTGACGCGTGGGATAACGGTGAGCGGAATCTTTGTCTAGTTCCCAATTGTATGTGTGTGTGTGTACTGATTGATGACCCAGGAAAACCATACCATGTTGCCCTGAGCGAGGACCTGGTGGAAGCTATTACCACCTTCCGGTACTACAGTGGCTGGGCCGATAAGACGTTCGGTCAGACGATCAACACAACCCCCCAGAAGTTCGCCTACACAATCAGACAGCCCATCGGTGTGGTGGGCCAGATCATCCCGTGGAACTACCCGCTGTCCATGGCCGCCTGGAAGCTGGGTCCTGCCCTGGCTTGTGGCAATACGGTTGTGATTAAGGCTGCGGAGCAGACGCCCTTGAGCATCCTGGTTCTGGGATCCTTGATCAAGGAAGCGGGCTTCCCGAAGGGTGTTGTTAATATCATCAATGGATACGGTCGGGAGGCCGGTGCCGCGTTGGTGCAGCACCCCTTGGTCGATAAGGTGGCGTTCACCGGCTCCACTGCTACCGCGCGCGAGATTATGAAGATGGCTGCGGGCAGCCTGAAGAATATTACTCTGGAGACGGGAGGAAAGTCGCCCCTGATTGTGTTCAACGATACCGATATGGAGCAGGCCGTGAAATGGTCCCATTTCGGTATCATGTCCAACCAGGGCCAGATTTGCACTGCTACGTCGCGGATCTTGGTCCAGAAGGACATTTACGATGCCTTTGTTGAGCAGTTCAAGAGCGAGATTCAGACCACATCTAAGATCGGAGACCAGTGGGATGAGAGCACCTTCCAAGGGCCCCAGGTGACCCGCGCTCAATACGATAGGGTGCTCGAGTACATTCAAGTGGGCATCTCGGAGGGCGCGACGGTGGCTTCCGGAGGAGGCCCTCACCCACCCAACAGCAACGGCGAGTCGGGATACTATGTTCGCCCGACTGTTTTCACGAATGTTACGGACTCGATGCGGATCTATCGGGAGGAGATCTTTGGGCCCGTAGTTGTCATTGTGCCATTTGAGACGGAGGAAGAAGCCATCCGGCGTGCAAATGATACCACTTATGGCCTTGGTGCGGCGGTCTTCACCAAGGACCTTGAGCGTGCCCACCGGGTTGCTGCTGAGATTGAGTCTGGTATGGTCTGGATCAACAGCAGCCAGGACTGCGATCCTCGGGTACCGTTCGGAGGAGTGAAGCAGAGTGGAATCGGGCGCGAATTAGGTGAAGCTGGACTTGAGGCGTACAGCCAAGTGAAGGCTGTACATGTTAATATGGGAACCAAACTGTAGAAAGCCACGAGAATGAAATACATGTATTGGATATCGAGCAGACAAATGAACAATCACGTTGTCGGCCTTACAGAGGTGATTTGATAAAGTCCGGTGAAGGATGCGCTAGTCCCGTTCTGGTCTAGAGGGATGTTGGTTATCTCCCCGCAAATCTTCGGGGTCGTTCAGTTTCACACACACTCTCTCTCATCAACCAATCGCTCTGTGGGTTCGGTGCATATTGATTGGCCTTGGTAAGGGTATGGACTGCTGCCGCTTTTTTCCGCGCTGCGTTTTGAAAATGGGGTACAACCTGTAGCTCGCTACGGGGCTCATCATTGACTGGACTAGACTGACAAGAACCTGTTTCCCTCCAGGTGCCGAAGAATATCCGTCGCTTTTTCATGGCCCGATTAATACAAGAAGATCTTCTTTTTTACCTTTCCCCGCTCGATTGTAGTACTTGCTTCCATTATCAATCGTCGCCGCCATCCGTAACTCCGACAGAAACGACAGTCAGTATCTCTACGCAAGCGGGAATCTTACAGGTAGTCACAATGCGCTGGGGGCCTGGTCGTTGCGGCTGATCGTGAGGCTTTACGTAACAATATTGGGCGCTGGATATAAAGTGGCTCAAGAAGCGTCTGGGGTGTTACATCGAGCGTTGATATGGCTTCGGTTTCTACTATCAAGGGCAATGCCTTGCTGTCGCCCGATTTGGATGTCTCTATAGAGGTGGCAGCGACCGACCAAACCGCAGATACGCCTGGCCTGGAAGTAGACATTCCAACCCCGGACAAGCTAGCCACAGATGACAATGCTCGAGAAAGCCCATTTGGTGAAGGAGTCCTAACCCCGAACAGCACCACAATGAGCGTCGCACGGACACCAGGCAGCGATACCGGCCGACGAAAGGACACCGCACGGAAGCCCAGGCGTGTCCGAACCGGCTGCCTCACTTGCCGAGAGCGCCATTTGAAGTGTGACGAGGCTTTGCATCAGTGCCAGAATTGCCGGAAATCAGGCCGGATATGCAGACGTGGAGTTCGTCTCAATTTCATCGATACCCAAACGGTAGCGCCTCCTCACTATATTCCACGCCCTCCGGGATCCCGGGTGACGTTCCGTGACGAGTCTAGACATATAGCTTCTGAGTATGTTGGGGGATTTGAGAGATATCCCCCGCCAGTAGCGGACCCTCCTTCGAAGGCGGGCAATCTCACGAGCCCTCTTCCGTCTGCGTATAATCCGCATGCCGCTCCCTCGTTTGGAGCGGGTCCGGGGGCTCAACCGGCCAGTATAAATGCTACGTTTGGTAGCCATCCTCATCCCCCATATCAGCCTCTTCTAGATCAAAGCGCTTCGTATGCGCCTTTCAACTCGGCTGGAAAGGGGGATGTAAAGTCCAATAACTACGCATGTCTTCAGGACCCCGACGATGTCTTCCTGATGCAAGTCTTTGTAGAAGAAGTTGGTCAATGGATGGACTCGATGAACGATGTAAAACATGTGAGTTTCACGGTCCTTGAAAACATTATGTCGTTCCTGACATGATCAGTTTACGCATATCTTGCCGTTCCATGCGCTAGGAGAACCGATGCTCTTGAGGGCGTTCATGGCATGTGGCGCCCGTCATGTATACCTTAAGAATCCTTCCTACGGAGAAGAAAAAGCCTCATATTTCCATGATGCGGCTTCTAGGGATCTCCTTAGCGCGCTACATGACCCAGACCGAGACTCTGCCTTATGTGCGACAACAGCTGTCGTCCTCAATGTCTATGAGCTAATGTGTTCAAAATCTTTCCCATCAATCCATGGGATGAACCACATCGCTGGTGCACGAGCCCTCATTAAGGAGTGTCACTGGGACGCGAGGACTCAAGGTCTCGGGGGGGCCTGTTTCTGGCTGAATGTTAGTATGGAACTGCTCAGTTGTTTGCATTTCAATTGGGCGTTGGCTTGGGATCCCGACACATGGGGTGTAAATATGGACTTCGAACAAGCCCACCCCAGTGTTGCAGGCAATGAGGAACTGTGGACCCACCGCATGGTCTATATTTGTGCCAAAGTCGTCAATCTTCGGTCGTCCATGTCTCAACTCCAGCCCTTGGATCGTTCAACCAACGACATGGAGATCAATCATCGCTGTCAGGAATGGACTATATACAATGACTGGTGTGATAAATGGGCGAAGGCCGTGCCTCGCTCCATGATGCCTCTTGCGTTTCTGCCGTCGTGGCAGACCAACTCGAAATCCGCGTTTCCAAAGATATGGTGGGTACATTGTGAGCCTTGACAATCAACTACCCTAGCTAACTGTCGTCAGGCTTATCAAACGAGCTTCAATTATAGCTCGGCTGTTCTACCATACGACTCGAATTCTCCTCACAAAAACGCATCCCTTTGAAAACGAGTTCAGCCCTGAGATGCAAAGCGTGCAGCAAAGCCATGCGCATGACATATGCGGGATTGTTGCAAATGTGAAAGACAAGTAAGCAGTGTATGTTCTAGATACGTCGTTGTTGGTTCTAACAGTTGCAATCAGAGGAGTCGCTAGCCTGTCCATTCGTTTTTTGGCCGTGGCTGCCGAATGTCTCGCTGCCAAGGAGGCTCAGGAAGAGGTCTTCGGGATCATTGACGATATCACCAAAGAGACCGGATGGAGGTCTGAACAAGTCAAAGAGGGGCTTCAACAAGCATGGGGCTGGAATCCAGCCCAGCAACATCAACCAGTTCCGGCAGATCCAAATGCACTGCCTTTGCTTAGCGACCACACCTTCGACATCGACCCTGCTTCGACTCTCCTTAAGATGCCGCCGGGGGTTGTCAACCCTATCATGGCGTTTGCGGATTTCTCCATGGATAATCACCCGTATCAAGATCATTACGTTGCGCCGCATCAAATCAGTGATTACCAATGTGGGAGCTTATAGATGTTATTTGTAACGGTATGACGGCGTTCTGTGGGACTTGTTCATCATTTGTGCGATACCCTTTGCCGGCGTTATTCTTATGATACCTTTCATGATGTTGCTTTTCTCTTTCGCTATTGGGTTAGACATCTGGTCCATATAATGTGGTATTAGTGGTACAGGTTATAGAGAAAGCCTTTCGGTTTTTGGGTTATATAAAATGCAACTGTTTAAAGCAATAACTACGAAAAAAAACTCTCCGGATAATATTTCGTGCTTGCATTATTCCCTCTCACGATCGATGATGAGTAAATATTTATCTACTGCGTATCCAGTGCCAAGACTTTTGCCAGCCATATCCACATATCCTTCCATCATCTTCAACTACTTTCATCAAACCGAACATAAAAGGACATATAAACACTACAGGAGACATACCCAAGAATCCACCCATAATAGTTGATACATAATCTGATCCCAACCGCAAGTAACCAATGAGCGCCCCCACCCAGCTGCAACCACCAGCAAGTCCAACTTACATTCTCCGCGGCCATGCTCCCCAATCCACGCCCTGCACATTTTCCACCAAACCTGCGGCTCGTCTCCGGCGATGCCGACGGCTGGGTAATCGTCTGGGACCTAGTGTTCAAGCGCCCCGTCGCCGTCTGGAAGCGCACGAAGGCG
>NW_015378345.1:0-41500 GCF_001204775.2 Aspergillus nomiae NRRL 13137
AAAAGAAAAAAAAAAATTCAAACTAGAGAAATTCGAGAGGCAAGAAATCACAGCGAAATTCGAGGAAAGGCCCAGAGCAAACATACTATGGAGGACAGGGGGCAGATGGACCGATCCCAAACAAAAAGAAAAAGTACAGACGACGACCAATAATGCCTCAAACCTCCAGCCGGGACCGTTGCATACCTAAAATTACACTCGATTTAGTGTTTTCCTTGACCAGCGGGAGAGTCTCCCCGGTCGTCGAATGGCTCCTGCTGCGTCAACGAAACCCACTAGTTTGATGTCGATACTCTTGGTGCGGCCTTAGTCTGCTTCACACCAGCCTGCTGGTTTCACTCGTCCTCGTCCGCCTGGTTTATTTGATTTGATTTGAATTTTTTCTTCCCTCGAACCAAAAAGGGAAAAAAAAGCTAAAGATCAAAAAGTCAAACTGGGAAACCCTAGTATCAATGTGGTTGGGCAGCGGCTACTTTTCCTTGTTGGTGGACCATCCTTCTTTCCTTGTGGAATGTGCGAGCGAACGAACATACTAGAAAAGAAGGATCCGTACCAGAGTTGAGAAATCTCTGGACGCTAAGAACGAGAGGCATGGTGTACCGCGTGTTCAGATGGAGGTCCCATGTGGAATTGCCACACCCTCGGCAGCTCATTAGAGATGAACCAGACAAAAAGTTGTGGTCCGTGTGTCCAGGCTTGACTGCCATAGGGTGACTTCTCCGAGTCTGTGCTTCAGTCGTTCACGGCGTCTGTGCAATATCTCGCCATGTACTCCGTCTATGAATGATCCCGATAGATGCCTGACAAAGAAGGATGCCCGCAAAAAGTCCCCCTTGATCAAGAGATGATATGATCGGCAGGTATCAGTCTCCTGTGCCGACACTAGACATTCTTATTTCTTTCTTTCGGCATCATCGTCGCCAAATAAGCTCACTTAGCCTCGGATTCTCCAACTCACCGTCCCTCCCCATCGTCCTTTCTTTGGTTCCAAACCCTTTCGTTCCACTTTTAAAACATCCCGCATCTTTTTAACTTTCAGGCGATGTAAGAGGATAACCTAAATTGGTGAGCAAGAGCAAAAACAGAAACCCGGAAACGAAGATCCGGGATTAACGTCCAACTTGAACCCGCACCATCGTCTCCGTGCAGCGTACAGCTGGAGATGCATACCGACGAAACGATAAATCCCATCGAGATCTATCTGAGTCAGGATCCCTGGTCCAATCCCGTAGCCCAGAATAATCCAACTGATGCAGGCCCAACTGGGTCAACTCCGTACGGCTCTCATGGGTCGCATGCATAGCTCCCTCCCAGCTCAAGCTTCGCGTATGCTTCTCAGTCCGGCGATCAGCGCCCTTGCAGGGCGACTGCATCCTGACCAGTTGGGGTGTTGGCGATGCAGACCTTTCCCCATCGATCGTGGACATAAGAGCTGAAGACACAGCCCAGCCCGGCGGCCGTGGGTCAGGATCTACGTTTTGCAAAACTACTCGCTTACACTGCCCGTTTGATGATGTCAAGGCCCAACAGACTTCGTACTAGTGTATCAAAACTTAAAGGTGACCGACTCTACCAATCTCAAGGGAGTTTGTTGGTCTATGCAGGAACAGCCCAGCTGAAAGGCAGGCGTTGGTCTCCTTCGACTGACCGCCAGGTGCGAAATCACTGACAAAGTATCATACAGGTGAAAATATCTGAACAGGCCCCACTGGCTGCTGGACTAGTACGCCGACGCAGATGGAGGGAACTGAATCCTGGGCAGAAGCACATAGTACACACTTGATAGGTCTAATCTGGGCGTCATGTTAACTGATCGCCTCGTGCGGCTGTCAGACCCATCCATCTCGACTTTCCCACTTGGCATGACTCATACGAGATCAAGCACGTCGGGGAAATGGAATCGATGTATCATATAAATGAAATCGGATCGGAAGCTCTCAGCCCTACCTTCACCAGCGGATGGCTTGATTTTCAATTTTCAGCTAGATCAAGAGAAGAATAGACTGGACACTAGTCGTAGCACGTTCCTTGGTAGATGTCATCCTCATCGGGGCTCTGATCCACCGATGGGGAAATGATGCCAGAACAAAATCAGACCATACGTACATGCATCAAGTCGCCAAGGATGCAGCTGCCAGCCGGCATATCCAGGTACGAACGTGCTGGCAAGGGGACGAATATTGACTCGTCATTCTCCAGAAGACGTCCTGGTAATTTCTGTCGGCGGACTTTGTCCGACCATGTGGGCCGGACACGTTCGAGAACCTCGTTGCGGGTCCTTTGTGTACTTTGGATATGTTTGAGCGCACTGTTGGTGACAAACCGGACGTGTAGAGATTGACCATGGAGAACCAAGAGACGAGGATCGTAATATCCGGGTTGTGTCTCCCAAAGAAGGTCGTGGGAGTTGGATGTCTTGTCCAGACCACTCCGCCCGTACGGACAGATTAATGCAGACGAGCGTTTACCGAGTAATGTTCTCGGGGAACCGACGGACCAAACATTCGGCGGCCCACTCCCTCACCCGGTGGGGCCACCTCCACAGTCCTTGATGGAAAGAGACATTTACCCGATCTTATCATCTACTAGGTACTATTACGTCCTATCTATGTGCATACGGTGTGGACCCTCGTGGCTTGCACCCGGGAAGTTATACACACTAATCACCTTGCTATTTATGTGGATTGCTATGGACTAATCAAATTCAGTGCCAGAAATCATCCGTTCCCTCCAGCTCCTGCCCAAAGAACAAGATCGCCTAATCGAATTCAGCAACACTACCAACGCTTTTGCGGTCGAAATGGGTATAGATCTCCTGAAGCTGTAAAATAGAGACGCACCGACGCTCCAAAAAGAAGAGCCGAACAATGATAGATAGAAAAAAAAGAAGGGGGGAAAGAAACCCAGAACAGGTGAAAAGAAGGAAAATGAGAACCACCGATTGCAGGTATGGAAAGAAGTGGATATGGGGTGATTGACAGGCCGTCTCCCCTTGTGTGTCCTATGGGCTATTCAAGGATTTCATATCTGACCCTTGATGTCGACAATCCGATGAGCATCAGCCTTGGCAGCCTCGAAAAGCTGTGCGGCTTTTGCTCCGGTAAGCAGCCTCACGGCTCCATCTTTTTCCTGGAGCAAGTCCTCCGAGGTATGATCCAGGATGAAGTGTGCGCTCTGCTCGTCAGACTCGAAACCAAGTTCTTCAGTAATGAAACGAATGTTTACATCGGGCTTGTAACTGTGATCAAGTGGTCAGCGTGCATATGGTAGATGGTCGACGGGCGAACACGTACGCTTTACAGATGGCGGTCAGTGCGGACAGTCGTTCTCGATCCACGAACATGTCCATCAGGTAGGCTCCCATGTTCGGGGTGTCCAGGTACAGTTGAAAGAAACGGTGGTAGTTTCCAAGCGCAAGAGCCGAGCGAACGTCTAAGGCATGTTTGACAGCAGGATCTCGCTTGTCTGCTGCTGTTAGATCGGCCAGGGCATCGTTCATGGCCGTCCAATTGCGGGTATGGATGAAATACAGAATACGATACGCCTTGAACTCCGTAGGGTGGCCCCCAAGTTGCTGGGCATACAGCGCGCGCAGCTGAGTCTGACACTGATTATACTCACCAAGATCTCCTTTCTCCAGAGCAATGCGCGCGTGAATCTCGTAGACACTGACAGTAAACTCATTCCTAATGTGCTGCACAGTCAAATCTTGCCGCAGCGACTTGAACTGATCGCAGATATAGTTATAGTTGTTGTCTCTCTTCCACTTCTTCTTCAGCAGATCCAGTGTCTTGACCAGAACCGGCAGAGGGCGGACGGTATCCGGGTTCGGCGCTGATGTCAGACGAAAATAGTTTTTCTCCAGATCCTGGCACCGTCCGACGACAGGGCCCTGGTTGGCACTGGGAGAAGGGGAATCATCGCGCGACGATGGCGAGGAACCAGTTCGAGCCCGTGGGTCCTCGAACCGTTTTCTCCGCAGTTCCAGATTAGCTTTGGACTTACTTGTGTTCTTATGATCTATCCGTTGGCGTTTGTCTGTGGGGGAATAAGTGATTCGGTCTTCAAATGCATTGTGATTGTTAGTTTGTCTCCACGGGGGACAGCTGTTTGCGTCCCCGTTGTACTCAACCGACTTCCGTTTCTTTGACGAGGCGTCGGAGGAGCTCTCATACTTCTGGGTAGGAACGGCGCTCCAAGCCGGCACGTTTGGGCTGGCCAGGATCCGGTTGCGCTCGTTCTGGACCATGACCTGGGGTAATGGCAGGCTCGTCCAGTCAATCTTATCCAACTTGTTATTCTCTGCAGCCTCAGTAATGACGGCCTTTAACTTCGACTCCATTTCCTCTCTGCTAACGGAGGACATCTGATGTTCCGGAGCAAAACTTCGTTGTACATACAAGCGAACTGGGGCTGGCCATTCTACTCGTTTGCGAGCGGCTTCGGCATCCGACGGCTGCGACGCTGGGGCTGGGATGGGACTCGCCACGGTTGTATGGGCAAGGCTACGGCGTGCTTGAACTGGGATGTACGCAGGGGTCGCTATCATACGGGTTAACCAACCTTGGCCACATGAGCAAGTGAGAGGGAATCATACCATGTGTGGGATATGTTTGAGCGGTTGCGGTGGCTGACGCAGACACACGCCAGGGTGGAATGCCCGAACTCATTATTGAGAAAGAAGTCTAAGCAAGCGGGCAGTAAGGGAAGAGAAGATAAGTGATGGTTTGAAAATGTATAAAAAACTACGGGATTCTGATGTGACCGGGAAATGCTTTAGAACACTCCTACACAAGGGGACACTGGGAAGAAAATAATAGAAGGAAGGAGAAGAAGAAGAAGAAAAAGAAAAGAAAGGTGAGGCAAGAAGACAAAGTGTTTGCGTAGAGGTAGAGGCTGAAGAGGGAGTAAAGTCAGTGATCGGGCGCCAGATGAGGTCGAGATGGAATATCCAGACGTTCCTTTTTCGCTTACGTTTCGTGGTGGAGATGCTTGGCGCGGGTGTCTCTGACCGCCTTCCGGATCAGGGCACTGACATCAATACTTACTGTACGATCTCCTCCTCCGACAAGATAGACGTTCAAGTCATTCGTTCCCCTCTTCTCAAGTTCTTTTCAGTCAGAAGAGGGATGCTGGTCGATCTACTAAATGCTCTTCAAGCCTTTGGATCTCAGTACAGCACTTCGTCCCTCGCTGTTGCCCGATGAGACTCTGCTCTTCGTCCAGGATGCGGTGGGGTTGTACGAGGGGTGAGTGACTGTGGGTTCCACCGGCCCTGTAGCGGTACTGATTGATATCTATGCGAGTAGCAAATACAAGATCCCACATTATCAGGATGGCCATGCATACCTCACATCCCACCGTGTCTGTTATGTTGCGTTGGAGGAACCACGCAAACACTCCGTCGCGATCGACTTGAGAGACATCGATCGAGCCGAGTACCAAGTATGAAATGTCTCACTCTTGGATTTCTAGTCTGGTCTAGTACTTATCTATACCCGAATATTAGGCAGGCTTTCTCAAATCCTCCCCTAAGATTACACTGCACCCCAAACCACCCAAGAACAGCTCCAGTTCGAAAGGCACCAGTCTATCCAGGTCGCAGTCTCCTCGGGTACAAAACTCTGCACCATTAGTGAAACCATCAGCATCAACATTGGTGAATGCCACATGGATCTGCCCGATCTGCACGTTCTCCAATCCCATCCCTTCAAACTTCGACCCTTCCACGGCGACGGCGACAAACATACCGCCTTGTCTGGCTTGCGGCATCAAGCCCCCGTTCACAACGGTGTTAAAGGCGGCCATTGCCGCTGCGGCATCCTCCCATGAGGGAACGTCCATACTCTCAGCGCCTCAAGGCGGTGGTCAGGATACAACACAGGCTCTAATCTCATGTCCAAGGTGCACCTTTGTGAATCATCCGTCTCTCCACGAGTGTGAAATATGTGGTGCTTCATTGTCGAGTCTGTTGGAGACTCCCAATAGCAACCCGCATCGCGCTGAATCACCAGCGCCCCTCATTCAACTGCAGGGGAGTATTAAAAACACGGAGATCTCGGACAACATCAAATTATCCTTCCGAGGAGGTGGTGAGAAGACCTTCTACGAGCGGCTCAAAGGTGCATTAGTCCAGAGAAAGTGGCTACTCTACAATGCCCCGCCCGTCCCACAACAGCCATCGCCAAATACAACGTTACCTACGAATGGATTGGTGTCTACGCCAGCTCGGTCCCCAGCTCCTGGGATTGCAGGCCTAGAGCAGCGGGGACTGGAAGCTCGCCGCAACAATGAGGTTGTGATCGGCAACGCATTCGAAGACCTCGAAGCACTGATGGCCTCGGCGAAGCAAATCGTCACGCTGGCGGAAACTCTGGCCAGAGAGTCCGGTATGGGGGACGAGACTTCGAGCGAAACTAGTGCGGTTCTCTCGGAATCGGCTGCAGCTCTGGGCATGGTTACGACGAAGGATATGCTGAGCTCAGGCTCGGAAAACTTGTACCTCTCGGAACTCTCTCGGAACCTCGCGGAGTACCTGACCGACGATACGAGGGGTATCCTGCAGAAGGAAGGCGGGATTATAAGCCTGATCGATCTCTGGGCCCTCTTCAATCGGTCTCGAAACGGAGTCGAGCTGGTGAGCCCTGCTGATTTCCAGAAGGCAGCCGAGTTGTGGGAATCATTACGACTACCCGTCCGCCTGCGCCGGTTCAAGAGTGGCCTGCTCGTCGTCCAGCGGTACGATTGGAGTGACGAGAAGACCATTCAGCAGCTGCAAGACTGGCTCCTAGAGCTCCAACAGATTCCCCCGGATGAGCCAGCACCGTGGGATTGGCGCCAGTTTGGGCGTGCGATTACCGCGCAGGAGGCAGCACAGCGGTTCAAATGGAGCGTCGGGGTTGCGGCCGAAGAGCTGGAGATGGCAGAGGATCGCGGCATCCTGTGCCGAGAGGAGGGCATCGAAGGCCTGAGGTTCTGGGGCAACCACATTACATCTCACGATCTTGACGCGAGTATTTCGAATCTTGTTATTTAGCATGCGTATATAGACGAGGACCAGCAACACACGCGAGGCATAGAATCCGTTAGTCATGAAATGAAAATGAAAGTCATGAAGAATGGCGGAACCAATTCCGCTCACAACCGAATGTCCAACCGAATGTCCAGAGTGACGGCAGCCCAGGAGTCAATCTCGAGTTGGGTCCAGAGATAAGAAGCTTCTCCACTATCATCGAAACTCTTTTCGTCTGCGGGGATTCCCCTTCTATATCAACCCTTCCCTTCTCATTGGACCATAATTCCGTCTCCGACCAGAACAAGTTACATGTCTCCATTAGCCCGCATGGAGCTTGGAATGAGGAGAAAGGTGAGGAGGATAAAAGGGACATTCCTCCCCTGGGATGCCATCGGTCTCTCACCCTCATCTCCACCCCGAGTAATCTATCTAACGACGTCAAACCATGTCGACCTGGCAAACGGAAGCCCTTAAGGCCAAAACCACTCTGCAAAGCTCCATCCCGACGCAATGGCTTCTCCCCGAAGACAAACTGCCTCCATCCGACCAGAAGAACGTCGCTGATTTCCCCAGAGCCAGCGGACTGTTGACCGACAGGGAACTGTCGATCACGGAGATGTCTGCCACAGCCCTGGTTGCCGGGATGGGGGCTGGACGATTCAGTGCCGAAGAGGTGGTGGTTGCGTTCTTGAAGAGGGCTGTTCTGGGGCATCAGTTGGTATGCATTATCAGCTGAGCTTTTATGACATAGATGTGCTGATGAGGACAGCTGAACTTCGCGACGGAGTTCATGGCAGACAAAGCCATTGCTAGGGCCAAAGAGCTGGATGCGTACTACCGGCGCACAGGGAAGTTAGTTGGTCCCTTGGTATGTCTACGGGTTAGTTAGATACTATGACAGACTAAAGGTTAACATCCACAGCACGGAGTCCCAATCAGCGTGAAAGAACATATCGGCATCAAGGGCCTGACCTGCAATGGCGGCTACGTAGCATGGTGAGTGCATTACCTATTGCAAACGAAATCCATTAACAAGCACAGGGTAAACGACATCGCGCCAGAAGACGCCCTCATCCTACAATGTCTTCACAAAGCAGGCGCTATTTTCCACGTTCGGACAAACCAACCTCAGTCGCTCATGGTATGAACTCCCAGCGTCCCCAGCCATGCAGCAACACATCTAACTAAAACAGCACCTCTGCTGCAGCAACAACCTCACCGGCACGACGACAAACCCCTACAATCGCACCCTCACGCCGGGCGGCTCGTCCGGCGGAGAAGGCGCGTCAATGGGCTTCAAATGCGCCCCGCTAGGCGTAGGCACGGATATCGGGGGTTCGATCCGTGCCCCCGCGGCCTTCTGCAATGCATATGGGTTCCGGCCAACCATGCGGCGGAACCCTGTTCGGGGATTAAGGCGCCCGAGCCCGGCCAGGAGGCCATCCTAGGCGTTGTGGGACCGCTGGCGGCGCAGAGTCTGGATGATCTGGAGCTGTTCCAGAGGGTGGTTCTCGATGCAGAGCCGTGGGATGTCGAGACCTCCTTGGTTCCTCTTCCATGGAGGAGGGTGAAGGAGAACAGAGAGTTCACCGTGGGAATCATGTGGGATGACGGGTACACATCTCTCCCTTCTGCATTCTATCCTCAAATGTTTCAGCACATGGAAATGCCACCCTGCTAACGAGAAAACAGGACGGTCCGTCCGCATCCGCCGATCATTCGAGCACTCAAAGCTGCCAGATCCAAACTGCAAGCAGCCGGCATCAAAGTCGTAGACTGGGATCCTTATAAGCACGCCCACGGCTGGGACATAATCGTATGTCTCCCTCTCTCCCCCCCCCTTTCAAAACACAAACTAAAGAAACCCCCTAGTCGAAACTCTACTTCCCCGACACAGCAAGCTCGCAAAAAACCCTCCTGTCGCAAACCAACGAACCAATCCTGCCACTAACAGAATGGGCCTTTTCCTACGCGCACCCGACGCCATTATCCATCGCCGAAGCCTGGGCCTTGAACGTCGCCCGCGACGAATACAGAGACGAATACCATGCGCGGATGAAAGCCATGGATGTGGATTTCATTCTGTGTCCGGCCTATGTGGGCGTTGCGCCTGACTTGTATGAGGCGCAGTATTGGAACTACACGGCTGTGTGGAATGTCCTCGATCTGCCGGCGGTGGTGTTTCCTTCCGGGATGGCGGTTGAGGAAGGGGATGTCGGGGGCAAGGAGGGCTGGGTGGCGAGGAACGAGGTGGAGGAGAGGGAGTGGAGGAAGTGGTGGGTGGATCCTGGTCGGTTTGTAGGGGCTCCTGTGGGCTTGCAGATGGTCGGGGGACATTTCAAAGACGAGGAGACCATCGCAGCGGCGAAAGTGGTTGAGGAGGTGGTTCGGGGGTCGGAGGGAGGAAGGGCTCGATTGTGAATGATCAGATAATGGACTCTCAAGTCAATCACTACTGAGAGCTTAATTGACTGACTACTGATGACCTAGTCCAAGTCATCCCCATGCTGTGGTTGTGGATATTCTGAAGACAAGGAAACATCCATGCTCGATTCATGATTAAGAGAATAGAAGAGCTGCATTTACATCATTATACCCATCCATGGGTCGGTCCATCATCAATCAGTACATACAACGCGTAACCGTGAACATGACAAATATTTTCATGAGAAAATCATGGCAAAAGCATTAAGAGAAAACATAAGAAAAAAAATCATTTCCGCCAGAACATTACCTTCCCCACCTGCTGCTTCATGCCCCATTTCGCCTCGGTGAACTTATCCCGGAACGTGCCGCCGCCGCCATACTGCACCGTGCTGCCGTTGACCGCACTGGACGTCGCGCTGCCAGTGCCATGGGCCAGATTGCCCGCGTCGAACTTGGCTTTCCCTTCCACGAGCTTCTGGACCACGTGCAGAATAGCGTACGTCGTCGAGCCGATCACACGGATCAGCGCCAGGCCGGTCACGGACCACAGGATGATGGCGAGGTAGATGTTGGTGCCGCCCGAGTCCACTCCGTAGACCTCGGAGACCGCCATGGCGAGGATCACGTTGGCAACCATCCAGATGGAGACCATGTAGGTACGGACCGCGCGGTAGTAGTCTTCTTGCAGCTGACTCTCCGGGACCGGGGGCTCGGGCACTTCCTCCCGATCACGAAGACTGCGCAGTGCGGCGTCATAGCCACTATCAATATCCAGCTGCTCCGAAGGCATTTCGACTTCGACGATCGACCCGTTGATGATGCGCGCCGCACCCAGGTCGGTGTTGATCACGTTGTCTCCTTTCGTACCCCATGTGACGTCGTGTGTATTGCAAAACGCATACACTTGCAGCGTGCAGATGTAGCTGGGCAAGAGAGCGAAGTACTGCGCCGACGACGTGAACATGTGCCACGGGTCCAGGTAGAGGAATGAGGAGAAGAAGTAGAGACCGACACTCGAGAGTAGGGAAACCACGATGTTGATGAAGAGCCCGTCGCTCACGGGGAGATCTACATCCCCTCCCGTTTTCGCGATCAGCTCCAGAATAACCAGGTAGAGCGTACAGAAAATGGTATACACCATGATGATGCTGTACACGATCATTCCTGAGAGATACAACTTCTTGGCTCTGTGAACAGTTAGCGGAGGACGCCCGTGCAATCCGGACACGATCACTCACCCTTGCGGACGGTTACCCATGGAGATAATGAACTGCAGACACATGACCAATACACAGGCATATCGCAGGATGATGAAGATCCATTTGCCCATGTTATGACCGAAGGGATCGATCTTTGGGTCCGATAGTGACCCGGCGATGAAGAAAAACGCCAGGTAGAAGTTGGCCTGGCATGAAGTCAGTATAGCCCCCCAATCACACTCAGATCATAGGCAACTCACCAATCCAAAATACGTGAAAAGAAGCTGGACAAATTGGTAGACGGCTTCGATCTGGAGGAGAATCTTTCGCGGCAGGGAATGGTCCGTCTTCCAGAGCTGCTTTCCGTTGACGATGGAGTACACAGCGGCGAAGAAAGCACCGTTCAGCCATCGTCTTCGTTGCGAGATGAACTCCGGGACATTGTCGGGAACGTCAGTTTCTCCCACCGCGCTCTTGACGAATCGCAGGACCCATCTTTCTTCTCGCTTGGCTACCAGCTCCCAGCACAAGATACGATCTTCGGCGAGGTACATGTTTGCCGTGAACACATCCGCATCCTTTCCGTGTAGCGTCTCTCCCTTGAAGTACTGGTTCAACGGGCCGTTACCCTCGGCATCGTTCTGCAGCGCGAAAAAGCGATAGGCACTCAGCGCACCAGGTAGCACGGTAATGTATCCAAACACGGACTCCAGAGGCTTGTCCAGAATGTTCGACATCTTGTATTCGAAGTTTTGACTTGCAATCAGAGGGTTCAGAAGACCCAGCATGCCCTTGCCTTTTCCTGCTTTGATCTCACCAGCGGCTCCGGCAACGTTGGAATCCTGATCGAACGCTTTCCATAAGTGGTACAGGGCAGTAGGTGAAGGCTTAGTGCCAACATCCAGGAGGATACAGATGTTCGGTTGGAGGGCGCGACCAAAGGCGTTGAAGAACCAACGATGCGAGTTAAGCTTCTTTTTGTTATGTTCCTTCAGGCAGAAGATGACCTGGCACGGCATGATACCCTTCTCGGCGCCCTTGAACTTCAAGTCAGGGTCGAGAGATACTTGAGTGGTGTACTCGTAGACGTGTGCATTGACTTGCTTCTGGTTGACGATGTTCTTGGCGATACCTTCCTGGTATACACCAAGAGCCGCCAGCGCGTTAAGGGTCCTCGGATGGACTTTTTACGGCCGTCTGCAATAATACAAACCACAATCTTCTTCCACCCGTCTTTGCCCCATGTTCGCGACTTTGAGCGCGAGCAAAGATGACTGATATTGCGCATAACGCCGTGCATAGTCCGTGTAAAACAGATCTCGTCCTCGTTGTACATGGTCACACAGATAAACAGTTCCGTTTCACGCATGGTTGTGCCGATTTGCTGTCGCAATTTGTATCCTCGCTGCGTAAAGTCGTCGGGGTCGCAGGTCACGGCAGTATACCGCATATGGGTAAATTCTCGGTCGTCTCGACGCGGCAAAAAACTATGGAGAATGGTCGGAATCTTGCACTCCAGGATCAGTTCACCGTTGACCAGCTGGACTTCTTTCTTGATCATCTGGGCTTCGCGAACGCCTCGACGACTCTGCTTCTCTGGGGCAGGCCCGTAATGCAGGTTCGGATCCACCATTCCCGTCGCTTCGTCATCTTCATCTAGATCAATCTTGTTCATCGCTTCTTTTTCGTCCGTGATCACGGTCGATTCGCTCATGAAGGAATGAACACTGCCATGTTGGCCATGACGATTAATCGTCCTTCCGCCACCACCGAACACGTCGTCGTCCGGATCGCCGATGTCGATGCTCGTATCCTGCTCACCCATCGTAGATCGCGGAGCCGTGAACAACGGAGCTGGTGGCAACGGTCGTCGTGGACTGCCTCCATATCTCGAACTTGGCGTACCCGGGCGTGGGCTGCCATTAAGGTCGGCTCGCTCATACTGCGAGCTCATAACAGAGGGGGGTCTTGGGGCCCTAGCCCAGTCGCCCACGTGGCCGGGAGACCAAGGTCGGGTTGGAGAACCAGAACGTGGTGAGTACTCGGGCACATCGACTACCGACGTCGCGGGTGGCGGGATGTTGGGAGCATTTCGCATGCTGGAAGCTGGTCGTGACGGCGCATCCTCCGTTGCATACTGATAGTATCGGTTTGAAACTTGCCTCGGGTGGTCCGTCCTATTACGAGGGATGCGAGCGTTAAATCTCTTTCTTCTCTGTCGTGCCATTGTCCTCGGGGACTAGTCTGGGACTCGGGCATGGAGTCCTTCGACCTTGTTCAGGAAGGAAGACAACAGAGGGGCAATCGTGCATATATCATCTGCTTTGCGGGAACAGGTTTACCAGTGGCTTGTCTTGTTTCCCCAGCGGACGACTTGCAATGATTGCACCCAGAGCCATCATTGGCTCGACACAAACAAGGGGGAGGGAACTGGGCAACCGAACCGTTGGGCCAGATGCCAATGCAGTCATCGGTATGTGGGCAGAACATGACAGGTGCATTACTTACGGCGAATCTTCGTCTTCTTCATACGCCTCGCCGTAATGGTAGGCCGAGGTATTTCCCACGTTTTCCCGGAAGTCATCATCTACCGTCGTAGTACTCGTGGGCAGCAGTCGCATGGTCGGCGCGGCGTGACGAGGGGATTCGTGCTCGGGGAGGTACGAGCCTCCATAGCCGTATGCCGGGGGCTCTTCCTCATAGTTCGCCGCCGGCGGATACATGTGCGACGAGTTGGGATTCATGATTGCAGACGCTGCGGGGTCAGATTCTCATGATCAATCGATAGCGAAGGGGGCGTGTGGGGACTCGGAACGTGTCTGCCGTACAGCGACAGCACCCCGATCACAGGGTAAAGGTCAATTGGAGGGCGCTGCAATAATCTGGGGTATGGGTAGCAACCAGTCGTCAGTTCCGATGGCTCTGCAATGTCGGTTACTTCAAATGGTGGTTCAAGAATGTAACTCACAGGAGGAAACTTTCTGTGTCTTGCTTCAGCGAACGTAAACAAACCCGGAATGTTTCAAACCGTCACGATAAGACTTGCGAAGTCACTGAGCGGCAGGTCGATATGCGAAGCTTTCTCCAGAATGGTGATTCAGTCGGGTGCTAGCTTGTTCATAAACAAACCACGATCGCGGTGCAGACATCAATATCACACGCGTCAAAGGAGGGAGAAATTTAGTCAATTAAATCCAGGCTCCGTACCTGGCGACTTTCCCATGGATACCGGCCTTTTAGTCTGATCGCAGTGAATGGAGCAACGTGGAGGCGCTGCCGTCGCCCAGGCAACGGGTGCTGGTAGGAGCCAAAGTCTCCTTGCAGTGGAGTCGCCAAAACATCCCCTGTGCCCTTCCGCCCACTCCGAGACATTGGCACAGTACTGAGATTAACTCCAGTTACCGTGTCGCCGTTCCATGAATCCCTTATGCAAGTTATGCTAGTCTCGATCACCGTCGACCGATGGAATCGACTTGTTACAAGACCCAAACCCATCACGGGTGGAGCACCTGATTAGATTGAAATGCTTTAGCGGCGGCAGTGACCACAACTAAATCAGTAGTAGATTAAATAGATAGATGAGTAGATGAGTAGATAGATAGATAAATCAAACAACCTCATGCCAGATCCACGAAACTAGTTAATTCAACATTCACCATCACATATTACAGCACTCCTGATTTGGAGTCGATCAATTTCCAGCGCAAGCCATGACGAAGGAGCTGAATTCAAGTGGAACAAAAAGTGGAGATCCAGACTCCGTGCAGCAATCGTCCAATTCCGATTGCATCCGCCCAGTTTCAGCCGAACAGAAAAACAAAACAGGTCAATTTGGGGTCCCGATTTCAAATGACTCCTGGCAGCACCGTCGTGGGACCAAGGGCTTGGTGGGTGACCCATTCTCAGGCCGCCGCTTCTGACTGCTCATTGAGCAGCGGTTCTCGTTCGCGATCCGCGGTTTCGGGGTGGGTGAGTTTGCGGAACAAAACGTCGCGCCCGGTATATTTCGTGCCAGTGATATAGAACGACTCCGCCAGGAAGACCGCGAAGATCACAAAGGCAAAAATCCACTGCAGGGCAATGGTTTTGACGGCAATTTGCTTCAGTGCCAATCCTGCATAGGGGTCAGCCGTTTATCCACGTAACAACCCTCCGAGACCATCTGTTCCTCACCGAGAAACAAGAAACTCAAGCAGTAGCCGAGGAGATCGTCCTGCCCCACTGTAATATGGGTTGTCCCGATGACGAAGATCACCCAGATGAAGACATTCGCGACGATCCTCGCCGGCAGCGAGTTGCTATGCACGGCGACGGCACCGTTCCAGAACAGCGCCATCAGCGTCCAGGCAAAGGGCCCTGCGATGGCGGACAAATGTACCAGTGGGGGCAACGCGCGGTGTCGCCAGTACGCCGTATGCTGATTGACCAAGTGGGCCATCAAGATAACCTCGGAACCCCAGAAGTGGCCCCGAGTCCAGAGGAGGATCCAGGCGAAGATGAACAGGTTATTCAGAATAAAATGCGCACCCACGTTGGCGGTTGCCGTCACAATCGAGGCATCTTTATGGAAAAGATGGTAGACATAGCTGAGTTGGAAGATTAGGAGAAGGATCCTACCGCATCGAGGTCAGTCTAGTGGTCTAGTTTACATATTTTGAAATTTCCGTTGGTAGCGTTGGCACAGAGAACTGCTCGGAACGAAAAGGAAAAGCAAGAAGCAAACCGAACAGGGATAGGACGGACCAGTAAATGCCAGTGACCGTTGTGCTCTGACTGAAAGGCGTGATATGGTGGTTGGCCTGGTTGAAGATGGCATGACCGTGTTTGACATCGGGTGCATGGACGGTATAGTAGATCCCGACCACCACCACCAGCAACCACGACAAAGGCACCAGCAGACGGTAGGACCCCAGGGAATAGGATCCGTGCGACTCTTGCCGGGCGAATGGATTATCTTGACCAGTGACGTAGGTTAGCGAAGGGGGGAGGGCTGCCTTCTCCGGAACACCACTTACAAGAAGCCATCACCGTCGTACTACTATTAGTAGCCGTATCGAATAGTATAATCGTTGTCGCATGTACGACTGCCGGGGGGTAAGAAGAGATGAAAGGAGGTGGCAGAATTCGATATATATAGGAGCGAGGTCACTGATACTTTCAGACGTAGTATCGTCGTACCCCCGCATTTCGGGATCTTCTGACGTTCTCACCCACACCAACTCGGACAGAGTCCAAACTCCTTCCTATGACTACTAAATTTAGTACTAACTAGTAGTCGTTCGTAAATTTACTTCCTTAGTGACTCTCACTTGAACCATTCGGGTATAGTCCTTCTGTCCGTCCTTGCTCTTCCTTCTTTGTTTCTTGTTTGTTTTGTCCAGATCACTGCGCAGAGCATACATAGTATAGGACCAGATACACAGTAGGATAGTATAGTATTGTATGGTATTTTACGGCGAGATGGGGTCATGACGTCACGGGCCGGGTCATGAAAAGATCATGCCATCATGAAATCCGATCAAGAAAATTGGGAGAAAATATGCATAAACCCAAAGCCCCACATCGGTCGATCTGGTACACACTCCGACTTTCCAGTTTGGTGCGAATTATCTGACTTGTCATGCTCGATCGAGTAGTTGTACTAGTAATAGTTTCCTGTGCATCCCAAAGCCAATCCCTCTTTTTCCTTATTTTTTATTTATTTATTTATTTTCCCTACACCGTCACGCAGCAAACGCATGTGAGAAAAATAGAAAATAGGAAACCAAAGTGGTCCAACGTAAACTCCGGAAGGAATCAGATTTGTATTCGTTCTACATGATCTGTTTTACGGCTTCAACCAGCCGTCCGTGGATGGAAGCCGGCGCCACTATCATTCCGTAACACCCGGCCAGGTCCTGCCGAGGCCGCAGTCCACCGGATTGCCGGCAAGGTCGCTGACGGTACATCCTAGCTCCTGCACGATCAGCATGCCCCCTGCATGATCCCACATTTTCGATCGATAGGACGCGTTGCGTGGGATCTTGATCAACGTATTGCAGCCACCGACCGCAATGGCGACATATCGCAGCTGGGCCGCCCAAAGATCCGTCGTGTGTGGCCACGGCGCGCCAAGGTGGGACGCAAGACGTTCATGCGCAACAATATTCGAGGAAGTGGCCGCCACGCAATCCACCAAGTCAAGATCCTTAGGGTCGGTGATCTGAGGCTTGGCATCGATGCGGTTAGCGGGCAGGAGGGCCCCGGTACCCATCTTCCGCATGAACGCACCGTGACCGGCAACGGCGAAGAGTTGAGACCCATACCCATCCCGGTCCACAATATCCTCGTGCATGCGGCCCGTTTCAAGGTTGAGATTGGGAGCCCCCAGGACGCCGAGCCTTTGGACCCCGTTCTCTACAAGTGCCAGGCAGACCGCATACTGCTGTCCATTAATAAACGTTGCAGTGCCATCTACCGGGTCCAAGACCCACGAGCGGTTCTCCCGGTTACAGGTGCCGCGGGCACCCAAATCAATTAAGTCGAGCATCTCCTCCTTGTCCTTCGGGGAGTAAAGGAGCGCCTCACTCGTCTCATCGTCGAGATGGATGGAGGAGACGAGCTCCCACGTACGCTCGAGCAGGGCCTCGTTCGCCCGGAGAGCCTTAGAGTCTTCTTCGCCCACAATGTCATCGTCCGGGTACGCACGATGGATTGCCCCAATGATCAATGCTTGGGCAGCAAAGTCCGCAATGGTCACAGGGCTCGAGTCGCTTTTGTCCAAGGCCCCCTTGTCGACCGCATCGAGCACCTTTTTCGTCAACAAGGTAGCTCTTTGCACCGCTAGGCAGGCAATCTCGAGCTCCTTCGCGTAGGGATGGGCGGTCTCTATCATCTTGAGTCTTTACTACAGCTGCTCCCGTAAAATGTCGGTCAAGATCACGATCAACTGTCCAGCAGTTTAGAAATAGTCAAAGTAGATACCTGGAAACAATAGAATCCTGTGGGTACGATGGACTGAAAACTCAGACACGACTGAGTGTCAACTCTATTTCGACGCTTAGCGAGCCAGAACGGTAGATACATGCTGGGAGCGTCTACCTAGTGATCAATTTCTGAATCCAGAGTCTCGAAAGCACGAAAGTCCAATGGAACCAACCAAACTAGGTCGTCAATTAAGTAAAACCAATGCCGTTGACGAAGCCCAGTTTCCAAGGTTACGTATAATGCCTCCGAGGAGGCTCGATGGGAGATGTAGTGGCGATGAATTGAGTCACTGGCCGACTTGGGGTGGTTTTGCAATACCGAAATACCTGCGGTCGGCCAAGCTTGGTCTAGCGCGTCTGTTTCGGGCATAGCGCCATCATGGCCCAATCTTTTACGTCTGTGTACTGTACGGTATTGTATGATACATACATATCCAGGAATAGCGGTGTCTATCCAGCAGCTTCTCGACCCACGCCACTATCATCGATCCACAGCCCGCCAAAAACCAGCTAGGGCAAGATTTAATGATGAATCACATCGTCCGGGTATAGCTCTGGCGAACTTGCAGACCGTCTCTTGACTGCCGCATATAGCCCTTCTTGCTTGAAGAAAAAGAAATTCTGGGACTGGAATTTCTCCGGGTTTACGATCTCCAACTGTGCATAGTTAGACATCTTTCGCGATTTTTGCCAGGGGAGTGAATATGCATTACAGACCTCGTAATGAAGCATAAGAGCGGAAGTGAGCTTCTTCAGCTCTAACAGTGCAATATTCTTGCCAAGGCATACTCGCCTCCCAGCGCCGAACTAGACAGTTGACCGTTACTCTCCATTCGTGTCAAGAATAGCATTATGAACTCACACTGAGAAGAGCGTTCTCCATTTGCCGAGTGCGAACTGGATTCTCAAGCCATCTTTCAGGTCTCCAGGCGTCTGCATCCTCGCCGAATGTTGGCCGATGGCGGTTGATTACCCAGGGGTTCATCCCGATCACTGTCCCACCGGGGAAGAAATGATCGCCGATAGTCATTCCTTCTGCGGGAACGACTCGTTCGAAAGGGAGGCAGAATGGTGGATGTATCCGGAGCGCTTCATTGACACAAGCATTGAGGTACGGTAATCCGGAAATCTCGCTCCATGCCGGGAACGGAGTAGACAGCTTCGACTGCTGTTGGGCCTGGACAAGTTCCTTGCGCAGGCGATGCATAGTCACTGGATGCAAGAGCAAGTTATGCCAGAGTGTTTTCATGGCCACAGCGGTCGTGTCTGAGCCCGCAATCACATTAGAGAATGACCACGCCGTCACAGCCCTGTTGGGTCAGCTTAAGCGGGAAGACATTATTACCACGGCTCACTCACCAGGGTGGAATAGCGTCGCTGTCCGACTGGATGTGCATGAACCGAGACAGAAAATCCTTTTCGTTTACCTTCTCTAAAGTACTCATAGTATTGGAGAGCTCCTCTCGTCGTTCGTTAATTCTTGACAGCACAACGTTCAAGATCGGTTGTGCTGGTGTAGCCCGGAATAGAGCGACAACGGGGTTCTTATTCCACACCAAATCAACCCATGGCATCTGCGTGACCTATGGCAAGTTAGCTAGGCTTATTCGATGGCTGCCATGGTTGATCTACCTCACCGGTGCAGCAGCCTTCATAAAAGCCCAGATAGCCGAAAGCAGACCCGTGTCGTCTCGCCCCTTCTCCAAAAATCCATATCGCCTCGAGAAGGACATGGTCCCCATCACGTCAAATGCAAAGTACTGCAGCCAGTTTCCGAGATCGAATGCCACCTGACCGGGAACAAATCGTTCTTCAAGCTGGCGAAACAAAATTTCAAGAACTTGGTCAACAAACGTCTCGAATGTCAGGATATTCGACAAGGAGTACAGGTGTGCAATAGGAGTCTTGAGTCTCTTATGAAGGGCTTCATCCCGGGTGTTGAATACGAGCGGCAATGAGCGGCCTTTCCTGGTATAAGGCATCATTGACCGATAAAAATCACTCTTGACAGACCCATCCACGTCAGCACAGATGTCATCGCTTGATACAATGGGCCAGGTGTCTTGCGTCTGACTCACCTTTGGAATCCCCGGGCGAATCGGATATACCAGTGAAATGGCATCCGGGTCCGAGATAGATATCATATTTGGCCCTAACCGAACATAATGGCCATAGCGACGGTGTAAACCCATATGGTGATGGTGCGAGCGAGAAGTTTTCACCCACCAGAGCCTTCCTAGGTCCGTAAACCGCGCTACAAGCGGACCGGGGAAGTGCCTTAATCTCCAATACGTCCGGGCCACATAGAGGCCGGTGTAGAGGCATAGCAATCCGAGAAATATTAACATCACGCTGGGTCGGGAGGATATAATCGCGTTGAGTGCGTTGGCCCCTAAGGACTTATTAAAGTCGGTTTAGCAGGTCATTTAGGAGTCCAGAAGATAGGCTCACTGTTGATCCTGGATGCAGTTCCTTCCTACAAGGCAACAGGCGGGAAACGCAAAGTTCTGATGGCAGAATAGCCATCCTTAGAAATAGGTCCGTCATCATAATGCGGTAGTTACAAAGTTTAAAAGGTTGAGGCAAAAGCAGACCAGAACAAGGAACGAAGTCCAGAGTTCATCGAAGGCCGCAGGCGCACATGACCCATGCATAACCTAACGACCCCCGTACTTCGTACTAGTGGTAGTGGACACTCTTCTCTTGATCGAACTAGTGATCCAGATGCCTCATTATACACGAAGCCTGCATTGCTCCTGTTGCGCTGCATGATCCGGTAAAAGATCCCACAAATATTTAGCCAAGTAGAGTTCCTAAAGTACGAAGTCGGTTCTCGGTGCATAGACGAAAATCGACTTATCAGTGCCTCACTATAGGTGGTCCGTGCCTATTCTTTGTTTCCCGGCGGTCTTTATTTTCCCTTTTTTAGTATCTGCCCCTGCCTTCCGCCATCGTCTTTTGTTTTCTGTGTTTCATTTTACACGATGAATACATCGTCCATCGCCTTTTGCTGCCTGATCTAAAGCGACTGCCCGCATACGCAACAAAGAAAGGATTATGCGGCTTCGGCCTAGCATAGAGTTCGAGTGCAAAGTACCCTCAAGGATTCAGAATTTCCGTCTATTTCCACGTACTGATGCATCTGCTAGGTTGTCTCCACTGGATGCTCCACGCTGATGACTTGCAAACCATCTCAGCGCTTCCCCCTTTCGCAGCCGGCTCAATGGAGATCATGGCAGATATGGGTTGTTTGAGGCAATTAGGATGGCCATCTGAATCCGAACTAGGCCGATGGTATCCTTTCCTGGGTATACAGACGATGTTAGGGGATCCATTCGCGTGACAGTCGTACCACTGCTCCTCCACCTCAGCCTTTGGTGTGGATCTATGGCGGACTGACACGTATTCATGGGGCATGAGTTTTGCAACCCCAATGAACCATGTACTTCAATGATGCACAGCTGTCAGATAAGCCGATCGTGATCGTGACCGGGACATGTCATGGGCAGTACTGTTACTTGAGCTACATGAAGGGCACCTCACATCTGCCAGGCCTTGTCTTTTAGTTCCTTGGTTCCTTTCTATCGCCCTGCAGCATCGAACAAGAGGCGAGTCAGCGACCACGGGAAGCAGCCATAAAAGGGAACTTCTCACTAGCCGCTTTGCTCGCCTGGGTAAGTGTCGGAGCAGTATGTCTAACCGTCGGTGGCGTACTATCAAGGGAGTAAACCAGGTTGTGGTGGGCCTCGGGATGGATCCGTACTCGCGGCTTTCGGTCGGTTTCCAGCTAATAGTGCATGTGACCTAGATCACGATAAACCAATCGCTCTAATATCCATTGAGCATGTGTCTGAGCAACTCCAGCTGCATTCCAGTGCATAATGGATTTTCCTTCACGCTGGGAAGACCCGCCCTGCTTCCAGGATTCTAGATCATGCGAACTTTAGGATAAACTTTAAGCGTAATTCGTAAATATTCTCGCGCCAGGCGGCAAGGAGGTGGCAGCGTAACGATGCAAGGGACTCATATGGCAAGATTTCGTAGATCGGGCGCCGTTAAATCTCTTGCGCTGTGGAGCTGTGTCCCTCTACAAGCAGTGTGGGACTTTCAAGGCACACGACTCGGTCAAGGCTTACACCATATATATAATGTTGCAAGGAGAGTTCCACGCCCCTGACCCAACACTCCTTACACTCATCAATACCCCGTCCATCACCTAGGGCCAATACATTTCAACAAACACTAGCATCAGCCCAGGAAATCACTATATATATTTGGTTGGTTGAAGTTCGCAACGTTCCTTTTGTTTCTGAGCTGTATGACGTGAGTCGAGATGGAGGACAACGTAAGAACCCCTTCCCGTCGAATAAACGGGTCATATCAGGGATTGGAGTGCTAATATGTTCCAGGATATTTCACATGATGTCGCGGTGGTGGGTATGGGATGTCGTCTACCTGGGAACAATAACACCCCTGAAGAACTGTGGCGGTCAATCCTCCAAAAAGTCGACGCCTCGAGTGAGATACCTAGCCTGCGGTGGGAGCTATACCAGCGTAACCCACATAACGCAAGGAGTATCGGTAAAGTGCCCCGGCGGGGCTATTTCGTGGAGAATCTAGAGAACTTTGATGCAAGCTTTTTCGGCATTTCGCCCAAGGAGGCAGAGCAGATGGATCCCCAACAGCGCCTTGCATTAGAAGTAACGTGGGAGGCGTTGGAGAATGCAGGCATTCCGTTGAGCAGCCTGTCCGGGTCCGACACGGCTGTCTTCATGGGCGTGAATTCTGATGATTATGGAAAGCTGCTCCTACAAGACTTGCCCAACGTGGAACCGTGGATGGGGATAGGGACCGCTTATTGTGGCGTTGCCAACCGAATATCTTACCACCTGAACCTGGTGGGTCCAAGTACTGCAGTAGATGCTGCTTGCGCATCTTCACTGGTCGCAATCCATTTGGGAAGACAGGCAATCCTGAGTGGAGAGTCCAAGGTCGCCATTGTAGGAGGAGTAAACGCTATTCTCGGTCCAGGTTTAACAAGTGTACTTGACAAAGCCGGTGCGTTATCCTCCGATGGCCGTTGCCACTCGTTTGATGACGCAGCAAGCGGTTACGGTCGCGGTGAAGGAGCCGCAGTGGTTATTCTTAAAAATATGGCAGAAGCTGTCAAGGACCGTGATCACATCCTGGCTGCCCTGAAAGGGACAGCGATTGCTCAGGATGGGCGCACAAATGGAATCATGGCCCCAAATCAGAAGGCGCAAGAGCTGGTAGCGAGGAAGGCACTAGACGTAGCTCGAATTGACGCGTCAACCATCGATTACGTGGAAGCCCATGCAACTTCAACGCCATTGGGAGATCCAACCGAAGTTTCTGCAATCTCAGCTGTTTATGGAAAGGGTAGAAGTCCAGATAAGCCATGTTACATCGGGTCTGTGAAACCAAACGTTGGGCATCTTGAAGCAGGCGCAGGTGCTGTTGGGTTCATTAAGGCGGTTATGTCTGTACAGAAAGGTATCCTACCCCCTCAAGCCAATCTGAAGACACTAAGCACCCGAGTGGACTGGAGCGACGGGGTACGGGTGGTGCAAGATGTTGAAGACTGGCCAAGCTCTGGAAATCCACGCCGCGCCGGTGTATGTTCCTATGGATACGGCGGTACGGTCTCTCACGGGATCATTGAGCAGTATATCCAAGCAGATCCACCTATCGACTCAAAGGAACAATGGCCGAAGGGGACTCAGGTTCTTCTCCTCTCAGCACCGCAGAGAAGATCACTTGAAGTCCAGGCAGCCACACAAGCTGAGTGGATGTCCACCGTCGGAAAGCTAAATGATCTCAGGTCTGTGGCAGCCACCTTGGGAAGCCGTCGAAGTCATCTTAGGTATCGGGCAGCATTTGTCGTTGAAAGCCATGATGATGCAGCCGGGAAGCTGAATGCGTTTGCCCGCCAGACACCTACAAAGTGGACCACGTCTGGTAGATTACCAGAAGGCGATGACCAACCTGTGGTGTGGGTGTTCTCAGGCCACGGCGCCCAGTGGACAGATATGGCCAAGGACCTCCTTCAATATCCTGTCTTTAGGGCTGTTATTGAATCGGTCGAGACACTCATACAGGAGGAAATGGGGTTTTCAGCCATTCAGGCCATGGAGATGGGAGTGCTTAATGGCTCGGACCAAGTTCAAGTTTTGACCTACCTCATGCAAATAGGACTAAGTGAGGTGCTACGTTCCCTAGGTGTGAGTTGCAGTGCAGTCATAGGCCATTCGGTTGGGGAGATCGCAGCGTCAGTCGCTGCAGGTTGCATCACTCCAGTTGAAGGTGCCCTCATTGTCACTCGACGTGCAAAGCTCTACCGTCGTTTCATGGGAACTGGAGCCATGGTTTTGGTTCGCGCCCCCTTTGAACAGGTGACAAGTGAGATCAGCACCCAGCATGTCAATAACCTTGTGGCGGCAATCAACTCATCTTCATCTTCGTGTGTTGTCTCAGGGCCAATGGAGGAGATCGAGGCTTTCGCTCTGAATCTGAACAACAAAGGTGTCAAAACATTCCGCGTGGATACCGATATTGCGTTTCACCACCCAATGTTATGTGAGCTTATGGATCCTCTTGCAGAAGCCCTTGATGGCTGTGTTTCTCCCTCGCAGTCAAAGGTAGCGATCTATTCTACCTCAACAAGTGATCCGCGCAGCACGATGGATCGCGGTATCCGTTATTGGTTGGATAACATGGTCAATCCAGTGCAGCTAACCTCAGCTATAGCTGCGGCCGCAGAGGATGGGATGAGACTCTTCTTGGAGGTTTCCTCGCACTGTATAGTCTCCCATTCGATTGAGGAGACCTTACTCAATATTGGCGTTGAGGACTATACCGTTACAAACACCATGTTGCGTGACACACCAGCAGAGAGAACCATCCTTTATAGCATGGCTCAGCTTCACTGCCAAGGGGCCAAAATCGACTGGAATCAGTATATGCAAGGTGCTTGGGCCCCCAATGTACCTACAACCACCTGGAACCACCGACCAATATGGAGGCAGGTCAATACCTGGTCTGAACAACCTACCAGAATGCATGACGTCGACAAACATAATCTGCTCGGCCATCGACTGAGCGTCGCGGATGACAATACTATCATCTACGAAACCAGGATTGACGAACAGACAAAGCCATTTCCAGGCAGCCATCCCGTGCATGGCTGTGAGATTATCCCGGCCGCAGTCCTGGTGAACACCTTTCTTCAAGGGACTGGGGCCAAAGTGTTGTATAACTTTTGTTTGCGTGTACCTGTTGCTACTGGTGAGCCCCGTGAGGTTCAATTTGTTGTCCAGTCGAATCAGTCCCGACTATGTTCCCGCCTTATTAAAGGCAACGGCACCGAAGGCGACAGCGGCTGGCTAACGCACACGACCAGCTGCTGGGCTGTAGAACAGAATGAACAACCGACCACCAGGAAAGTCGACATCGAGGCAGTCAAATCCCGTATAAACAACAAGCTAGAAGATAACTTCAGCATTGACTACCTAGCTTCTGTCGGGGTCTCAGCCATGGGCTTCCCATGGGTCGTCACCGAGCATCATGGTAATTTGGGTGAGATGGTCGCCCAGGTAGATGTGAGTCCGAACAATGGCAGTGGCGATTTACCCTGGAACAAAAGTTCATGGGCACCAATTTTAGATTCGGCAACATCAGTGGCTTCAACGCTATTCTTCGACAACCCTCGCCTTCGAATGCCAGCCCACGTCAAGGAGGTCGAAATCCTAGTCGAGCAGCCACCTCCTAAAATAGCCTGGTTATATCTCAAGAAAGACACGGACAGCGATTATGCAGCACATATCAGTATCTGCAATGAGGACGGGACTGTCCTTCTTCAGGTAAACTCGATGAGATTTTCTGAGATTGACGGCACGCCCGAAGACAGAGGCAGTCTTGAAGGCCTTGTGCATCAGTTGGCGTGGCCACCAGCAACTTATAGTGAGAGCCCGCTGGCGATCAGGCATGTCATTCTCATCTCAAGAGACGAGGGTCTGGTCAATGAGTATGCGGCTTCTATAAATCGGGACACACAAACAGTGATCATATTGACCTCTCCAGAAGGATTGGTCAAACTGGCAGAGAATGAAAACGTCTTGCATCAAAAGGACACGATAATTACCTATATCCCAGGGTGTGTGTCCAGTCCTGATAGTATCACATCTGCCTCTCGGGAATATGCCTCTGATCTTGTGAATATTATGAAATTTATCTCCTCTTCCGCATTTTCAACCAGGGTCTTTGTACTCACGCAGCGTGTGGCAAAGGCTGAAACAGCCACCTCATTGGCCCAGGCACCTTTACACGGGCTCTCACGCATCATTTCATCGGAGGTGCCTGACAATTGGGGAGCCCTAATTGATCTGGAAACGCCAGTGTTCCCATTGGCAATTATGAAATATGTCCATAATGGCGACATCATCCGGATCTCAGACGGTATTCCACGTGTTGCACGTCTACGGCCATTACCACGCACCAAAGCATTGCCACCTTCAGGACAGAACTCGCTCCTTCCTCGTCCTTCTGGAACCTATTTGATCACTGGCGGTCTGGGAGACTTAGGCCTAGCAACAGCAGACTTTCTCGTCCAGAAAGGGGCACGCCGAATCATCCTAGTCTCTCGTCGTGCACTCCCCCGCCGGAAGGACTGGGCCGCTCTTGTCCACTCGGCCTCGCCATGGGCATCGGCAATCAAAAAGATCCTTTCAATGGAGTCTCATGGAGCCACGATTCAGGCGATCGCCGTCGACATATCGTCTCATAACGCAGCCTCGCAGCTATCCAGTCGCATCGATGACCTGTGCCTTCCTCCCATTCAAGGAGTCGTCCACGCAGCCGGAGTTCTACACAATGAAAATGTCCTGTCTGTCACTCCAGACGCCTTCGAACGTGTCCTCGCACCAAAAATTGCAGGTTCACTCACCTTAAACATGCTCTTTCCGCCGAAAACAGTAGATTTCATGGTCTTGTTCTCTTCGTGTGGCCAATTCTTTGGGTTTCCTGGGCAAGCGTCGTATGCATCCGGCAATGCATTTCTCGATGCTCTCGCAACTTATCGTCGCTCTCAGGGGGATAACACTGTCGCCATGCAGTGGACGAGCTGGCGCGAGATAGGCATGGTGGCTGGCTCCGAGTTCGTCAAGGCAGAGCTGGCCACCAAGGGAATCACAGACATTTCACAGGACGAGGCGTTCCAGGCCTGGATGCACGTCTCCAAATACGACGTCGATCACGCTGTGGTACTCCGGAGCCGTGCATTGGAGAAGCACGAACCACTTCCCAGTCCACTGCTTATCGACATTGCTATCCAGAAAGTCTCCCCGATCCTCACTCCACCACCAAGCCCTCTGTTGAGTGCTTCCGGTGATTCACTCACTCCGCTTCGGACTCCTGCAGACCGGTTCGATTCTCTTACAAGACAGGTGCGGGAATGTGTCGCGAGCGTGCTGCAGATGGAAATCGACGAAGTGGCCAGCCAGGAGCTCCTGAGCAATATGGGAATGGACAGCGTAATGACCGTCCATTTACGTGGGCGATTGCAGAAGAGTCTGGGGGTGTTAGTCCCGCCAAACCTTACCTGGAATCATCCAACGATAGACCACATCGTGAAATGGTTAATGGAGAAAGCTGGCGGTAAAGAGTAATAAGATATCCGGTATAACAATGCTATAAAAATTATCCAATACAGCAGGGTGGAAAACCCTGTGAAATCATGGATTTTCCAATAGTTTCAGCACTAAGCTACATACCTCAGATTTTCACTTGGACGATCTATCTTCAAAAATGCTGATAGTGGTGTCTGTTATATGATTCTGCACAGTAGTTACGATGATGACGATGATGATGATGGAAGATACCATGATGAGAAATGATTTGATTGCAATGATGCCTCTCGGGTTCATTCATGTAGGATACGCATGTTTCAATGGTGGTCTCGTATTGCAATGGGAAGGGAAGAACGAACGTGGATTGGGACATGTGACAAACCCTTGCGTTTCTGGAGTTGGCATTCAGTCGCATGTTAAACATGAGGACTGCCTACTACTAGTAGTGTCCAGAATGAGTATGTTGGAGAATTAACCCGGAATCCATTCTTGGAATGCATGGTCCCAACTTGCTATATATCTCGCCACCAATCATTGACTAATCCTGAAGGTAGTTTACTAAGTAGATAAAGATCGATTTTCTAAGGCTACTACACTCATGGGCTGTTAGAGATAAGTCGTGATTCATAACCAAGATTAAGAATTAGAGACGCTGCCCAACCTTAAAACGAAGCAAATGCTAACTCATAAGCAAAGCCAAGAGTTAACTTCGCGTGTTCCAACATATGGTCAAAGCTCAGGTATTTAATCCGGTCATCCGTCGTGTGGATCCTCTTGTTGGTGTTCTCCATCTCAGCCTCAGTAGCCATGGCGGAGGGGTAGCCATATTTACTTGCTGATGTGTGGTCGGAGCAAGCGTAGCCACATTTCGTCTCAAGATACCCCACATTGCAATACTGGGAGACACTGTCAGCGAGGCCGTATGAGTGGAAGGGGGGGGATGAGAGGGGCTTACGGCAGTGACCACGTCTTTAAGAAATTGGGTCAGACCTCGATCGACATAGTCGATCATGATGCCCACGGCTTCTTTACGACCAGCATTCAAAGCCCCCTGGATGTAACCGGTCATGTCCTGCTGGAGCATAGCCTTGATGTCGCGTCTTTCTTGCTTGTATTGAGAGAAGATCGCTTGGGAGCCTAGCATGCCACCTTCCTCTGCCGAGTACCAGTGAAACTCGATCGTATTCGGCGCCTTACCTTGGGCCACGGTGTCTGACTGCAGCAGACCACGCAACGCCTCCAAGATCGTGACTGTTCCACTGCCGTCGTCATCGCGCCCGGGGCAGCCAGAATAGACGGGAGGAACAAGTTAATACTGTCTTGGTGGGCGCCTAATACGATCGTCTTGTTCGATTTGCCTGGAATGCGAGCGATAACGCTAAACTGGCCCCACGGATGGGCGAACCGATCCACGGTCGCGCCATGTTCCGCTGCCCCAGATTCTTCGATCACCGTCTGAACCTGATTGTAGAGCCACGTCGCCGATTCGATTCCGGTCTGGGACTTGTAGTAGCGGGTATGGAAGGAGGTGAACTTCTCCAGATCCCGCTCCATGTTGGCCTTGGTGAGGCCGCGGGTCAAGCCGACAACCTCATCGACATGATCCATCTTCGTCGGATACCGGACGTTACTAGCCTGGTGCAGTGTGGGGTAAAACCCGGGGTTTCGCTCCTCGGTGATGTCAATGAAATTCACGCCATCCTAAGCCAGTGTTAACCGAACCGACCACAACGCAGAACCGAATCGTGGAGATATACCAATTTCAAAGCCCATTTTTCTTCTTCCGTCACCCATCTTGTTTGATACGGGGCCAACTCTATAAGGTATTTTGTATTTTCGTAATGGATTTGTGGGTTATTCAACAGTGCCTGCTGTGGGATTACGGCGGCGAGAACGCCTGCGGATGCCGTTGCGCTCAGCGCAAGAGCTGCTCGGATCTTCATACTGATTGCGAAGAAATCGTCACAATGAAATGACCGTCGATACAGGAGGAGGGCGCGTGATTGTTAGGGAATTAAAGACTGAATCACTAGAGAAAAAGGAAGGGACGGGAGAGAATATGTATTCAGAGGAGTATTCGAGGGACAGTGAAGGGGGTACCCGCTCTCTCTCCAGCAGTGATGTAAATGATCGATCGAGTGCAGGCGTTGGAGAAATGGGGAAATGATAAGCAGGAGCAGAGTGCAAGTCACGCGCTGCTGACTACTGCCTATAAATGCCGAATAACAGCAATGATGACGGGGGGGGTGGAAACGGGGTTTGATAGCTTAGCTCGGATCTTTCATGCGTCAGAGATACGTTTGGGGGTGACATCGTAGAATACTTATAAGGCCCGGTAAGGTAGTACTAGGTAGTAGCACAAAAAGTAGGGCACCTAAATTGAGACTCTCCAAACTTAATGACAGAAGGCGCAGGCACACTAGCCGCTGCGGTGGAGACTGGACACTGGGCAGAGGAGGGTCCAAAAGCCATGCCAGAATTAAGCTGGATGATTTATGATTTATTTACCAATATTCTACTCCGTACTCTAAACCGCGAACTGCAAGGTAGTATCCGTCCTGACCTTCGTCACGACGTACAAACAAGACACTTAATGGCATCTTTGAGATCATTGGGTGACCATGCCTCGTTTGCTCGTTCGTTCTAGTCCAGTTCTCCTCTAGCCATGTCGCATACAAACAACAACTTGCATTGCCCTGTTCAGCCAAGACCCGAACGCTATTAATAATCTTTTGATTCACCCCGCGTTGCGACCGCGTCGGAAATAACAGGAGCTTGTCGTGGCGGCACGCAGTCGGCCCCCGTCAACTCCGCCCAGTAACTAACTATCCACTATGTCTTGTCTGGTCTTGACTTTTGACATTCATATGAAGAAGCTCAATTGCTCGAAATAAAAGAAAGGCAGTGAGGTAGAAAGGAAGGAAGGAAGGAAGAAAAAACAACCTTTCAAGATAGAAATACTAGATATTTTGATTCGTTCACAAGCTCTCTTTCAGATCAGGCAACCGTTTAATGGGGCTTTCACTTGGAGCTGTCTCATTTGTCTCCTGTTCTGAAGGAGTTGTACCTGCAGCCTCCGAGCTTGGAAGAACGTCGAATAGCGCCCTGGACTGCGTAGTCCCACCTCCAAAGACAGGAGTGGTTCGTGCCCCGTTGACAGGTCTGATTTTATTTGGGGGAAGCATGGAACCGGGCATCATATCAGCATTCGTCCGTTCAGTCAACATAATGTTAGCAGTAAGGGGACTTTCAGGTATACCTGAGTATACTGACCAAACCGGTCAGCTTTGTAGTTGAAGCGCTGTCTACGTACCACATTGCACACCGCAATTGTGATAATGATTGGATTGACTCGCCAAAATTGGTTCCTCAAAATAGTACAACTGTAATGAATGTATTACGGTCCCGTATAGGGACCGAACCAAGGTTGACTCCATAATACGACTCACATTCAATCATGAATGAATCACGCTGACTCGTGTCGTCCCAGAAATCCTGATTGGGAAACCTTAGAGTTCTCTAGGGCTAGGGCTTGAGGCTCTTACCCAATTAGGTCCAGTTCTCAGGGCTCGTGCCCCATCGTGACTCAACCCGTAATAATCCAGGATCGCCGGACGCGACCGGGACGCCAGCGCGAACGATCCAGGTCCGTATCTCTCTTATCTCCTTCTCTGGCCTTAAACTCCCCCGCCCTCTCCTCCTTTTCGCTCCTTCTCAACTCCGCTTATAGAAGCAGTATATACGAGAGGTAGACTCTATAGGAATCGCGTTACCCTCCTCGTGTCTTTTTTCCACCGACATATCCACGACTTATCGTCCTCCCCTCCAGACTCCAACCGGTCCTACCGAGGTCTGTCTCGTGCGCGATGGCCATCCACCCGACATTGCGCCCTCAATCGAATGCCCAGGGAACTTTGTCCCCGCAGCAAACCCGGGCAATATCAGCTTGGTCTGAACAGGCAGCTGCGCATCTGGAAAGCCTGACCATCTCGGATTCCGTTCCCGCGGCCGACCAGCATTGTGCTGGTCCCGAGTCCCCTTCCGCCCGCGGCGCCTTGCGAGGGACCACGGTTACACTTTCAATCCCACTGGATGACCCAGTCCCCAGCACGGGGACTACATCTGCTCCGAGGGTCAAACTCTTAGGTCAGACTTCCACCCAGGCACCGCAGGTCCCTTCGGTCAGTTTCCGGCGTCGAGAACCACTCCGTCGTGATAGTCTGAAGAGGCGCGAGGCGTTGTTGAAGGGCAAGGATGGAAGTCGTCGCAGGCAACGCTGGGAGAATGGTACGTCTTGACCGACTGCGGTTTTTAAGAGTTGCTCTACGCGACTTTATATGCACCTCGGATCCCGGGTGGCGAGTGTCTTCGACAATGTTGTACTGACGGGCCCTTTTACAAAAGATCGCCTCCTGAACAATCCTTGGGCCGAACCACCATCTTCCAGGGACTGGGCCGTGGAGCCAACGTACACTCGACATGACCCGATGCCGTACTACCTCGCTCCTCTCTGGGACGTCCATTACAAGCACATAGATCACACCTCATCGAAGCAGACCGCAAAGGGCACAAAGGGTGAGAAGCATCGTGTTCCGAAGGATCTCCGCCTCAAGCTGAAGCATGCGCGTGCTGCACGGGGTATGCTTCAGGATATTGAGGAGGATATCCGACAGTTCATCCAGAGATGGGGCGAGAAGCAACTCTTGCTTCAGAGGGATGGCCTGGCAGACGCGCCAGTATCGTCTGACGAGGATTCCGAGGACGAGGTTGTATTTGTGGGAAGAAATGGACAAATGCACGACTCCCCGGAACGCAAGCAAAAGCTGCAGCAAATGCGGGAGGCTATGCATGCCAATAGAGAACGGGATGGGGAGAAGTTAGTCTTTGAGAGCCTAGTAGATGATCGGGCCTCTGGATTTGGGTACGTTTTACCTTTTGCTCTTGCACTTCTGGGCCAACGCTTACCCGTCCATTATGTTAGTCGCTGGCTCGTCCACTCCATTGCTTCATACTACGGCTTACATACGTGGTCCGTCACTGTGGGGGAACCCGCCCGCCGCGAGGCATACGTTGGGTTCTATCCTCCGGCTCCGGGAAGTCGCGCTGGGCTTGTAACCCAGCCTGCTTGCCATCAGGAGGCGATGATCCAACCAGGCGATGCTCTTCCACAGCCTCTGTGGGCGCAGGTATGAGCTTGTAGGACCGAGGGCCCTCTTTTCATTGTAGATTTTTCGATCCTTATTACCGGTAAATAATTGGCGTTGCCTTAGATGATCCAAGCTTGGAGATTGGAGTTCAAACTTAGCGGGTTGTACCTAAGTGCGGTATGGTATACAAATCGACGTCGATCTATCATTTGGGAATCCGTTCCTGCCCTGGGAATATATGATAATTCCACATCGCCTAGTAGCCATTAACCAGCGCTCTCCCCATCCTATATGGCCGGGTAACCTCTGTGCCTTGCCTAAGCTACTGCTTAGAAGCTCTCATATCTAATGCTCGTAACAATGGGGTACCACGAGAATCCCTTGGTGCAGTCATCGACATGCTTCAGGGCATATGGTGGCCCATCACACTTCATCTTTTACTCTGTGTCTGTAGCAAGTTCGTTTGGCTGTGACTGCTATGGTGTGCACCTAAATATACCTATGCTCAGTCCAGATCGGGGTGTTGTCATGGGCACGAGTTGTGGTCATACAGTCCATCCTGGGTACAGACCTTATGGCCTGTGACTCAACTAGATTTCATGGATATTTCTCAGTGAACGGTAAGCCTAGGTTCAGCTTAGGTCTATTCCTAAGGTATTATAAACTCGTTTGGTCGATGTGGATTAGACGCTTTGTGGATGTCTATGCTGGGAAGACAGCTAGAATATTATGTTGTCTTGATAGAAACTTTTATCTTTTCTTGTATCTATGAAGTTTCTTGGGTGCGGTAAGGTTGCCTAGATTCTAATTCAACTTAATATCCCAGCGATGGGCATATACTGACGGTTTGATCGTTATATATTCCCTGGTTACGGACCGGTGCTTTGAAATATACTAGAAATATATCACTGCGCATGAACATACCTCCTCTTGACTACTGGCACCGGGCGGCAATCTGCCGAGGAGAGGACATCATTCAATACATACTGCAGAATTGCCAAACAATTTTACCGGTATGAAAGCAAGAAGGGGATATCTCTTTTAAACAGATTGGAGATATAGAAGTGAAGAATCAAATTGTCAACGCCGTCACAGTGTCTATTTTGCTCTAGTAGAAGCGTCAACAGGGCTTGTAGCTCAGTGGTAGTAGCGCCCGCTTTGCATGCGGGAGGTCAGGGGTTCAATCCCCCTCGAGTCCACGCTTAAATAGCAACTTTTTTTTGTCTTTTTATCATGCTTGCACTTTTATTTATTGCCGCAACACTTCGCCTCGCCCCCTTTCGTCTCGTTCTTCAGTAGGATGTCATTCAGCATCCAGAGTAGGGCCGCTTGCTGCATATTTCTAGGGCGACACATCGACACTTGGATGAAGCACTAATGCTATATACATAGACGGCCCGGGGGTTGAGCTTCTTCAAATTGCACAAAATCTGTAACGAAAGGCTGATATCGGTTCACGCGTACACAGAACTCCGCAGGCTACCTACCTTACTTGGGCTGTGTTGACTTGCTCGTCGTTCATTGTTCTTCTTTATATCGTCAAGTGGTGGACACCAAAAAAGACAAAAAAAAGTTGCTATTTAAGCGTGGACTCGAGGGGGATTGAACCCCTGACCTCCCGCATGCAAAGCGGGCGCTACTACCACTGAGCTACAAGCCCTTTGTGCTTATATAATTATAAATAAAGACATTGAAGAAGCCAGAATATCGAACCATTCATTTTGCTGTTCGCCGTACTCCATACGATACGACATATCATACACTACAGTCATGTGGGTTGATTGACGTGTATGCCAGTCCGAACACCAAGGTATTCTGCAATTATGTATCTGGTTGTATCACCTGAGAAGCGGACCAGAACATACCATCTTCTTTCCCTGCAAACCAGTCCAACGTTGTCATTCTTTTTCGAGTATCCCATGTTCAATGTTGCTAGTGACTTTCCGCGAAAGTGAGCTTGTAGATTGTATAACCAATGCTATTCACCTCAACAGCTGTACTATACATGTACCCGTGTCGGGTATTTCTGTTCTTCATTCAGATATTGACTGCAACCCAGCAAAAACAAGAACCTTTTGGGCAACACCGATCTCAAAAGACATGTATAATGACCACATAGACCCCAAGCATGATGCCAGCCCTGCTTCCTCCGTTCTTGGATTGACAGTGGACCTTCTTCTAGGTGAATCATGATCTAGATCCTTGCATTAAGTCTGCCAAGGGATTGGTGTGAGGCGATAATACTTAGATAGCCAAAGAACTACTACTCACTGAATATGATACCGACTGCATGAACCTAAACTGAGGTTGTTATCGAACCCAAGGCACTGATGCATCTCTAGACCGGTCTATTTGTCGCCACCATCTGCCAACCTCCCCTTGCCTCCTGAACTATATCCGATCTACCGAGTATTCGCGGAAGTAGAAATGGCTCACATCCACAGCAGACCTTGTTTGACAAGGGTATGCCTGCTGTCGTCACCCAGTGCGACAACCACACTTCTATTTTTCATCTTCTAATTTTCAATGATATACCAGAATTACAGAATTACATAGGAGCATGGGGAGGCTGACATTGGACAGCCTTGGAGTAGTATTATATATATCTTGTCGACGCCACTAGAATGGGTTGTGGATGCGACGATGTAGAATGACTTAATTATACTGCAATACCACAACTCTCCGTGTCTGGTTGTATACAGCTTGTGGCCGCTCAAACTAGGAAATGATGTACTGTATTACCTACTATGGAGTTCCAGAGCAGGCCTAGAATCTCCGTGGAAACCATACGCTATCATTGGCAGGACATGGCTCGTTGTACCGAGTATCAGAAAATCCCCGCCATCTCTGCCGGAATAGCGTCTTCTTAGATGGGCGCAGGAACAGCATCCACCCTACAAAAATGTGGGAGAGCCATAATTCTTACGAGACCAGGCTGTTTGTCTGCTTACCCACTAGTTACCGCAATGATATCAGTAAAGGCGTTTGGAAGTCTGTTCTTCCTGTTTCATTGTAGTACATTTTCATTGCGTCATATGTATGAGCGGGCTCCGTCAAACAGGATATCTCTCCCGGATCAGTGGTCGGGGAGACATTCCTAAGCTCAGAGGCTAATACTCAACGGGGATAGGAGGCTGTTGGCTTTCTGGGGTTACACTGTGAAGGCAGGTACTCTGGAGTCATAGTACATATGTACATACCTCGGATGTCTCATTATTGAGCTTAGGTTACCACCGGTACAAATGCCTTGGAATGCCTGACTCGGGCTAGTGAAGATGAGCGGCACAGAAGAAACAGAAAAAGATAGAACGGAAAATAGAACAAATCAAAGAGACGCTGTGATTGCCATCTAACATCGTGGTAGTTACTAAGAATTTAAATAATGTGGAAGCACTGGCCTGGCTTCGGTCCGATCCGACTACTAGTAGCCGGGGCCCCAGTTGCTTTCCCTGGTACGGGAAGTGCCCCAATTGTTTATTTCCCGTTATGCTTCTGGGGTGCCAGTGATTCTCTAGAGGCTATTTCCGTGGTGAGGGATAATGTTATTTATCCGATAGGGACCAAGTGCATGATCTCGAAGGTTTCCCCAGTGATACGATAACGGTATCGCCTCCCGTTTGCACTGCATGTGAAACGGGTGGTCGGAGGCACAGGAGAAAACTGCAGGGGCGTATTGCTGGTCAGAAGATCTCGAAGCGCATCATGCAATCAATCATCCTTGGATTTCCATGAAGGTAGGAGAATATATGTGGTGGTATACCGTTGTGGTCAACCAGCGATCTCCCGGATTACTCCGTGTTAGGATCGCTTTCAGTTGGTGGGCCGGAGAATATCGCAAGCCACACGGCCATTGCCTATGGTCACGATCCCTTACATGGATTGAAATCAGTTTCTTGCCGTCTTTCTCAGAGAGATCTCCATTGTTAGTTAGTTAGTTATCGGTGAGAAGGTCCATAATTGTCGGCCTAAAGGTAGATCTGGGAAAGAAACGGTTGCGACCCATTTTCGTTCTCTGGTTAGGCTGGTATCTTCAACCGGAAAATAGTGGGGTTAGGCTGTGTTGTTTGTATTATTATTATTATTTTATCTGTTTTGTTTCTCTCGTATTTACTTCCAGTCGTAGATAGATCGGGTACTCGGGCGTCAAGAGATCCAACTGTGCGGGGTTCATGTTTCTTTTGTCTTTTGGTTATTTTTATTTTTATTTTTATTTTTTCTATTTTTATTTGTGTATTGAACTTTTTCTTCCCTATCTTTCACGCTCAGTGCAACATTACCATGATATGTTGATATGTCACTATATTTAGTCAACAATTGAGGGCTATGGCAACCCTATCGGGTCTTTATTGTAGTAAAAAGAAAACTTAGATGGCTGATTTTTTTCCCTGGGAGAGTTTAAAATTCCCAAGATGAGGCGATGAGGTCATTCATCCAATAAACACATGTTTTCTAGAATTTTATTTTGATTTGGATCTTTTTGATCTTTGAATTTTTAAGGTACTGTACCTACCACTAGTAGTTAGTTAAGTAAATATGTGCGGTGTTAGTCATTAGGTACTCTGAATCTGTACCGACAATCAACTGTTCGTTTTCGTCCGAATGAACTGTTGTCTCTCGTTCTTTGTTCCCGATGAATTGTTCGGATGTTGTTGTCCCTCTTGCTCATAATTTGGGAATCATAAAGAAGGAGAGAGAAACCAAAAATTATAACCTTTATTTTTATTTTTATTTTTATTTTTATTTTTATTTTTATTTTTATTTTTATTTTTATAATCCTCCGCTAGATGCACCGTAAGTAAATAATTGAACAAGAGTAAGGCATCATTGATCAACAGTGCTCCAACTTCAGGAACTAACAAGCGTCAGCAACGTGGCTCCCTCCGTTTCCACCGCATTCAACCCTTTGATCCATTCTCGTTCGTTGCCCTCCCACAGTTTCAACTGGACTCCCTGCGCCACGCGTATACCTTGTCTCTGGGCCCCGCCTTGTCGTGGACTCTGTTAATTTCCCAGTCGTTCCTTGATCGCAGACCCAGGCTTCTGGAGTCTAGCTTGGCGTCATCTGCTATGTACACTGACCCCTCCCTTGACAATCCCCTCCTTCACCGGAGACTCTGATCACCTTACTTGACGATGATATTCCTTCGTTGGGTTTCTTAATTCCGTGCCTCCTTTCCACCGAACTCCTTATCGTATGACCGCATCACCCTGCTCCTGTTGATCGTTGGAAAGTTCTGCCTCGTGTTGCCGGTATTCGGTGTAAGCCCTAGGCGATCCCCGTCATTGATTGATAGGTCATACCCTGGTCTCCCAACCCGAGTAATCGCCATCAGCCACCTGCACTGGAATGGGCCTTGCGATCGGGAGTACATATTGATCATCATATCGTTTCCTTTCGATCTAGTCCACTTTTCACCGTCTTCCTGTTTTCTTCCTATCACAAGGATAAACTCTTCCCGATTACCTTACTGTCCCCGGACCGGACCTGACCTGTCGTGCAACTGAGATAAAGCGGCATTGTCTACCTGTGATATATATCTTATTTTTCTCTCGTTCTATTACGGACCGTGTCTCCGCATCGACGCAACGCCACCATGGGATCTTACAGTGTATCTTCGCGACAGCGGACGGGAGGAAGCTCGAGCTCCACTTACAGTGATGCTTCCGATCGTTCGAAAAGCACGGCCCCTACGATCTACAGCGAACGGCCCACATCAAAGCGGAGGGAGAACATGGACCCTAAAGATTCAGTATCAACCTACGCCTCGACGAACCACGACGACGAAATACCGAAGAAGCCGCATTATGAGGTTGTTACTCGCGGGGCTGAGTCGGATATTTTCCCTTCAGATGCCATTCCCTCGAATTCTTCAACTTTTGGGAAATTGTTCCCATCGTCGCGACGGCTTCTGATCAGCCATGACGATACGACGCTGGATGGAAACATGAACCTTCGCGTGCACACTCTGGCGCCACGAAGAGATGGCTATCAGCAGGCCGTTATACTTTTTCATCTCCGTATGTACGACTTGTACTCAAGGGAGTTTTCTTTTCGCCGGTACTGTCGCAATTCCGAGCGCGAGGTGTGTCACTCAGCAAGAAGACCGATATCGTCCGGCGGCCCAAACAAGCGGCCGGGCTTCCAACGATCATTAAGCAGTGCATTGGCTGTCTTACGCCCAGGCTCGAGTGGTGACCATTCGACGCATAGCTCCAAGCGTAAGCGACAGGACCTGGGTCAGAAGTCGGTCAACGAAGACGACGAAGACTTCGATGGCCAGGATAGTCGCGATCAACCTCTAGCTGACACAGTCATGCTGGAATTCTCGAATTACGCCCACGTCGAGATCCGAAGACGTGGCGCCGGCTTGTCTAAGCGATATGAGTTCGAATATTGGTGTACAAGATACCAATGGCGGCGAGAACACCGAAGAGATGGAGACCTGCAGGAGGTAGGTTTTCATCTGATTGACTTGCGGACATCCAAGACGATCGCCCACCTGATGCCCGAAATCCTGACCCCAATGGAAGCCGTGGAGGAGCAGGCCAAAGGTGGCTGGGTTCCTCCATCCTCCATGTGGATCAGCGAGGACTCCGTGTATGAAAAGATGCCAGATGTTGCCGAGTAAGTGATGCGTCGTGGAGCAAACGATGAGCTGTGGGTGGTTACTAATGTGAGTTCCAGTATGATCGTGGTTACAGGTTTGATGGTCTTAGTTGATGACTCTATCCGTCGCCGGTGGCACTCAAGGAAACATGGCCAGCTCATGTTCCCCGGGCGCTCCTCACTCACCCGGAGCATGGAGTTCATGGGGCCTCGGCGGCTTCTGAGTGAGGTGTTCCATCGACGAGGCTCAGCATGAGCGTGAGTGGCACACAGCCTGGGGGGAGGACAGTCGTGGTGGGAGTCGTGACGTGGTGTTGCCATGTCAGCTGGAAGGGTTGCACTTGCTGTATTCGCTTTTGTCTGATGCCAATGTTTCTGATGATCTTGATGAGCTTGCATATGACACGAAAATATTCTTTTTTCTTTCTCCTTTCTCTTTCGCCATGTTTCGCTTCTCCTCACTTTCTTCCGGGAAAACTTGGTTTTGGGTTGATATCCTGGTGTATTTTTGTCACGAGTATGATTGGGCGGCAATGAAAACTCAAAGCGGCGTGATTTTAACTGTAGTGTGCGTTCCAAAGCGAATGGGAGGTTTTTTTTTGGATTGGATTTGGGTTCCCGACCTCGCTTGTGCATTTCGTCTTTCTTAATGCTTGTTCTCTGTGAGATTAACCTACCTTAAAACTTTGATTCTTTTTCTCCCAAAATAACTATTCTTGGAATATCCACAACATGTATGGCTTCATTTTGTGCGTATGTGTATGTGTGGCTCCATCCTAGCGTTCATGCGTGTCGGGGGTTGGGGGATATGCATGTACCATGAACCTAACGGTTAGTCGTTTCGTGCCAGCTGCTGCCATGGTCTCTTAACGTTAACGCTTTCCTGACTTGTCCTCCTGTCTGCGCTGGAGCGAGTCAGGCCCCATGATGTTGGCCTCGGGACACAAGAGGAGGGGGAAATGAAGTACGATGTTCTGAATTGGGCGATTGCTACGGGGACTGGATTGATTGGACCAGCATGGACGCCGCGGAAGACACGGAAGCTCGAGTTAGCGCTTGCCTTGGGTGAAAGAAAGCCTGGACGAGGGTTCTAGCCTTTCGCTACCCGTGGGAGTGGACTGAGATCAATTAAGCTTGTCGATGAGGCCGATGCGGGGCAGATCGAGGCTCGTCCCAAACATGGCGCCGCGCGAATCAACGGCTTCCAGAGGCTTCGAGGATGCGCTTCACCCTTTCCCCGTTGACGCCGATTATCAATCGCGCCTCCTTTTCATGCAGGTTCCTGAGGTGCGGACGTGCCGTCTCGACGAATTATTTATTGACCTCTGATTTCTATTTGTTGTTCCTTCCCTTCGTTCGGCTGCAACTTTCATGTCGAGAGTGGCCACAACTGTGGGAAATGAACAGATGCACGTATGTATGCCCAACAATATGGTGCCAGAGGAATGCAGCGAATCATGGCCCTTTCTCCACCGGGACTGGTACATTCAGACCCAATTCCTTCTTCGCTGGCCGCTTGTGCTTCCTGCAGATAGATCGTGTACGCGTTGGTCAACTGTTGAACTGGCTCTTGCTACCGTGATATTGATATCGCGAGTCCGTGGTCCCTTGTGAACCCCTGCTCCCCCCCGGGGAAGCAATTGCTCATGCACAGCGGCCTGGTCTATGGCTGTTTAGTGCAGGGCTGAGGAACGGAGGGGAATTTTTTCTTTCTTTTACTGAGCCGTTTCGGATTCCTGATTCCTGATTAAGTCATTGATGAGCTGGCACTGTGGCCTGTGGTCCCGCCTCCAGCTCTATGAGTGGCTCGAATACCCAGTTGACATGAACCGATCCTGCTTTCAATTCGTTGCTTTTTTATCCTATGGGCCCCCCTCTCCGCTTTTGGGCAACGACCTTGGACCATACCCCTCCACTATCCATCCGTTCCAGAGAGGGGGGTTTTCCCTCCCTTCCTGAGGAGCTTTCAGGAGGCAAACGGCTGGTTTGTACCCGATAGTAAAACACAGTTTACCAGACAAGGGAAACAAAAAAAAATTCGCCAATTCAATGGCCACCATGGCACAACCCCGGGAACAGATGAAGGGCTCTGACTTGTCCAACATATCGGAAGTGGTACGTCGCTTTTGTACAACAAGTGTCTCGCTGGGCCTTTGCGTCAGTCCATGGATCTGGCGTGTGTGGAGACTAGTGGCCTTCTATCCTGGTACTCTGGCGTTTCTTCAAGGGTACATTCTCAGTCGGCGTGCGCCGGGCCGTTCCAGCTTGCAGCCTCAAGATGATCCGCATGTTCTCCATGCAACTGGCGTTTCTTAGTTGGAGGATAAGGGAGGTGGGAAATTTGCTGACGCTGTGCCATGTCCACAGCGACATGCATAAGCCCGCCTGTTAGCTTTATTGATTAGGTTCCGTGTTTGTCACGCCAAAAACTGTCTTGCACAGTGACGCTTTGGAGGGGGGTATTTTTTTTTTCTCCCTCCCAATTTTTTTTCCCTC